>NC_084535.1:4526865-4641865 GCF_024500275.1 Phycodurus eques
TTAGTGGTGACTGTATTATACTGTCCCCCGCCAGGCGGTTGGGAACAGATTAATAGCACGTCTGTTCATTTTAATGGGGAAAGATGATTTGAGATACGTATTTTAAGTTATGTGTGGTCATGCAACAAATTATACTCATAGCTCAACGCACCACTGTACCTTAAATGTGTGTTTTAATATGTTGAACGCATTTGGGGGAGGCAAGACAATTTAAAAAAAAATGTTTTACTTGATCTCTCGATATCACAGTTTTTCCATCTATTGCGGATCGGTATGGAACACGACCCCACGATAACCATAAATAAATCAAACATATTCGAGGTTTGGCACTGGCGGATTCACCTAGTTGCAGATTTTTTTTTCCATTTTCCTTTGGGAGAGGAATCACCCTTATTTTTTTTTGGTGGAGGATACTTACCGGCGGTATAACCCCGCTTATTCAATAATTTTTGGGGTTTAAAAAAAAAAAAAAAAAAAAGCCTTTTTCCAATGCACTTATGGCCGTCAATTATTCGCGTTCGATCCCGGCCCCTGTCCACAGCGAATAGTGGCAGTCCACTGTGCATTGATCACAGTGACGTCAAGGTTGGCGGTGGAAGGTCCACCAGCGGAGACTTCCGGTATGAAAAGTCCTCGTCCAACCTCCGTCATCGCCTCTTCCGATTGTCCTGCCGTGTTCCGTCCATGCCCTCCACCTTGAGGCTGAGCTTGGCCATAGCGTTTGATGAGCGCGCCGGGCACCAGCGCCACCAGCGCGATGGCCAGCAACTGGGCCAGCGTGGCCCACGAGAAGATGTCGTCCAGGGAGTGGACCTCGGAGAGGATGGCGCCCGTGCGCACGCAGATGAAGTTGTAGGGAATCAAACCTGGGAACGGCAAACCCGGGGGAGCGCTTTTTAGGAAACCGTGCGTCAGCGGTTTGTGCCGCGTGGAAAAAAGGGACCTGCTCACCGATTAAGACGGAGAAGAAGAAGATGGACATGGGGATGTTGAGGACCGGACAGGTGATGTTAAGGAACCAGTTAGGAGTCATGGGGAAGAAGCGCAGAAAGAGGAGGAAAAAGAACAAGCTGCTACGGTTTTCCTCTACCTGACAGAGCAGGAAGAGATGGGAAAAGAGGAAGCAATATGAACGTAAAGACAAGCACAACGGAGACTATATTGAGCAATCTCGAGGAAGAGTCTTTGAAGGACCCCTGAAAAAAAATGGCCAAAATGACTCTACAATTGCAGCCGCTTTAGAGTAAAATGGTTGACTTCCTGTGTCTTTCCTGGCATAGTGATAGGCATGCCAAACAAATTTATGTTTATAAGTGAAACTGATCCCAGGGGGCTGAATTTTCAAAATCCCATTAGAAGTTTGTCTTTGAAGGACCCCTAGTAGAAATAGCAGTGTAACAAGTGGCCGCCGTTCTTGGTGGAATTTTCAAAAATAAGAAAAAAACTTGGAATGAGCACTTAAAACTCCTTTAAAATCATCCATAACAAATACATTCAGGAGAAAACCCAATTGATTCCTTAAGTTCATCAGCTATTCTGCCGTTTCTACGAGAAATAGCAAAAATGACCCGAAAGTGGCAGCTATAAATCAAAACAGTAGACCGCCTGTGTATTTCCGGGAATGGCTTCTTGAGACTTTTTTTGTGGGTTTATGCATGATAAACTTGCCTACCAAATTTCACAGTCGCTAAGAGAAACTGGCTTCGGGGGCAGAATTTTAAAAAACGATTCCAGTAGGATGAGTTATTTTTTGAAGGACTGCTGGAAATAGCCCAAATGAGCCTAAAGCGGCCACTGCAAACCAAAATGGAAGATTTCCAGTGTATTTCTAGTAATGGCTCCTTAAGACTTTTTGTGGATTTAATTATGATAGACATGCCTACCAAAAGTTCATGTTGCTCAGTGAAAATGGCTTCAGGGGCTGAATTTTCATGACATACATTTTCTTTGAGATTCCCCACGGATTCTGCCTAGCAACCATACCTTCCTCTGCAGCAACGCCACCTTGTCCGGGAAGATGCGAACCACATGCTGCTTCCCGAAGGCGGACGACAGGAGGTAGCAGAACGTGGAGCCCGTGGTGGTGAGCAGTGACGCCAGCGCCAGGCCCTCCCAGGGTCCGAATATGGCGCCCGCCAGCATGTTCTGACACGGGAAACAATGAACAGATAGTCAGGTTCCGGATTGGATCTGGATTTATAGACAGAATGGTAGAGCGGGGATTTATTCGCTTGTCCCTTTCATACAGTGAGTGTCGGGTGTTAAACGTCAAACCGTTCTTACGCAGAGGCAGTTCCACCTCTGTCCGATACTACATCAGAAGGCTACAAGTTTGCGGGTCGACCCCCCCCCCCCCCCATTACGTGGCGGACCTTTCAAACAGACAAAGTTGGGGCAAAAGCCAACTTTGAAGGGGGCAAGCGTCTCACCAGGAAGGAGGATCCGGGAATGGCGAAGGACTGCTTGTAGAGGTATGCGCTGCAGAAGAGCAGCAGAACGTAGCCGTGGTGTTCCTGCTTGTAGAACCTGAGCATCTCGGCAAGCTCCCGCAGTTCGTCCAGATCCGACGGGAACTTTAACCTGGAGAATGGGGAAAAACCACAAACTTCAGAGAGCAGTTCAGCGAAGCACTGAAAAGAGAATATGGGAAGTGACGTCATGTTCAAAGCGATAAGACTCCACTGTCAACAAAAGACACTTGTATGATACCGGTATTTCTTAACTCATTCACTGCCAGCCTTCGCAGTTAACATGGATATTTGACTTCTACAGCCGTCAATGGCAGTGAATGCCTACAATTGAATCTTTAATTGTTAAGACTTTAGATTATTTATTTTTTATGTTTGAATATGACTTATGACCAGTAGTTACCTTCATTTTATAACTTAAGAATGTTACCAAAAAAATCTGATCGTCACATGACAGTCAATAGTTGTTAAAGTTAATAATTTCGTAAGCCTAAAAGCATATTTGAACACTTTTGGAAAACAAGAAGAAAAACTATTTATAGCAAGCACATTGGTATTTTTTTAATCAATATTGTAACAGTAAATTAAAAATTATTTTGGAAATAATGCCACTTGGCTAATGATTTGTGATTTTTTTTTTATGTTTTAATATATATTGCTAGTAGTTTTTGTTTTTATACTTAAAAAATACCCCATTCAAATTATGTGTACCGATACTTATTCATCGCAGCTTCCAGGACCAAAATACTATGATTAACAGTCTAAAGAATAGTCCATATTAATAGCCTTGTAGGGAAATGTCAAAGTTTGATTATTTTTTTTTTAATGCACATAAATTGCACTCGCCCAAGTATCTCTAGTTAGATGATTTATTTGTTGGGTGGTCGCCACTGGGCAACACAAGCTGTGTGTGTGTTGCATGCTTGGAAACTGAGCTATTTTTGACTCTTTACAGCAAAGGAAGCAACTAAAAATGATCAAGGATGTTCTTAAAATGTTTGACTACTTGACACGCATTTGTGAAGTGGCAACTAAAGAGAGTCCACTTGCCAACGAGGAGAGAAGCAGAGTGTTTACGCGAGGGAGCTTACGCATTGGGTGAAAATAAAAGTGCCCACTGTGACACATTTCCCTCCTGAAATGCTGAACAAGTTCGTGTGTGGCGTGCGCGCATAACTACCAATCGCGCGGCCACATGTTGGGCCCGACGACCAATAGGAAGCGGCGCTGATGAGAGGCCAAGCAGGTGCTGGACAAGGCCCACAGGCTTAAGTTACTGACAAGAGGGATTTTAGCGCGTGTCTGTGTGTTTTTCTACCCTCTCCTCACATCTATTTATGTCCATCACGCAGTTGAGATTTAAGACAAAATGAATTGGCATGTCTGCCTCAAAATTTTGAGTTCCCGGGTTCAAATCTTGGCCCCAGCGTAAGTGTGAATTAGTGTCTGTCTACGTGTGCCCTGGCCCCCTGCAAGCGTAGCTCCTTTCACAAGCACAATGAATACATACATATTTGAGTCCCGTCAACTGCATCGTGTGAGGCAGAACCCTGCCGGCCCAAAACATAACAGAGTTCATTGTGGTGAATGCAGTGGTCAGTTGTCTTTTTATTTAACAGCCATTGCTTGGCCTTTTTTTTTTTTTTTTTGCTCTGCCGAAATTGTAGTTACACCGTACTGTAGTGCCCTCCTTGTCCACATGCCCTCGCATGTGGACAAGGAGCGCCATAGTCACAAAGATGCATTTTCAGCCGTTTATTAAACGGACAAACAGTTAAACACAAAAATGAGAGAAAAAGGACTCCAGCTCTGGAAATCACTCACTAGACCACATCCCTTAAAGCAGGGGTGTCAAACTCATTTTTCCCGTGGGCCACATTGTTGGTACGGTTTCCCTTCAGAGGGCCGTTATGACTGTGAAACCGTAAATGTTTCGTTTCGCCTCATCATCGTATTCAGTAGCGGGTTGTCAATACAGGATGCAGCCCCACTGCTGCTAAGTCACCTTGAAAAGGATGTGATTTAATGAAAATGAACACATTATAATGAAAACATTGTATGTTTATATCTATTTTCACATGAGTAGTATACATTTAGTGATGTATAAAGTTGGTTTGTTTATCTCGTTAATTTTATGACCCATCTTCCGATTAAGGGCGCATTGATGTTTACTCGTTAAATGTTTGACGTGCAATTGGTTCTCGTGAAATACAAAAGATCTTGCGAGATAGGGCATTGGATTCCATCGGCCTTTAACGTTAAGCAGGGTTACTGTTAAATCCTCCCACCCCTATCAATTTACTGTAAAAAGGGGTTTGATAAAAAAAATCCTTGCAATATTGCAGACGTCATTATTTATTACATATGACTTTCAAATTTTGGTAGAGGTTTTAGCAAGAATCATGGAAGTTGACGGAAATTATTTGTTTTCGCGGGCCACATAAAATGATGTGGTGGGCCGGATTTGGCCCTGGGGCCTTGTGTTTAACACACGTGCCTTAAGGGTACACGTTACACAACATGGCAGCTGTTCTTTTTTTTTTTTTTTTTTGACTCAGCTTGCCCCAACGTACAGAAATCGGGTGCAAACCCACGCTACCTACTTCCGTATTCGGCAAAAACAGTTTGAAGCACTTTTTCTCGGCTACAGAATGGTGGAAGGGGCCGTGACAAATAACACGTAGGAACTTAAAACGTCTACCATGTGTGTTTTTTTTTTTTTTTTTTTTTTTTTAAAGAGATGTCAGTAGCTGGTGTTTAGGCTTTCTTTGTGTTTATATATATTTGTATGAATAAAGGACATGTATTTTACTTTTGTCCGAAAACACATGCCATGAAGAAAACTTCGAATACTCATGTCATCAACCCGTGGTCATACTTGTTAGCCCAGCATTGACAGGAAGTCCACTAACCTGTTTTCCGGGTTTGCTCACATGACGTTCTTTATAGTCTTTTCTGGATTACACATTTTAAACCACTTTGTTTGTTTATGTGCTATTACGTTTTTAAATACAGTGCTGATTTTCTTGATTCAAAATGTGTAACAAAAATGTTTTTAGGGGCTGAAACGGATGAATGACATTTCAATTAATTTCAAAAGGGCCTTTGATATTGCCGGGAAATACAAGAACATTTAGTTGACCAACGAGCTTGGTCACCTGAACAAAAACTCGCAAGTTAAGGTATCACTAGTCGGTATACTATTAAGAATAAAAATAAAAATAAGAGTGAGTTGTCCGTTGCACTTGACCTACTTGTAGTAGTGGGGCTCCGGCTCGGGGTCCCCAGGCGAGGCCGGCCGCAGGTGAGTGGAGAGCACGTAGAGGTAGACGCTGGCCGCCGCCAAGGTGGCCGCTAGCCCGGCGAGGGAGCGCATGTCGTCGTCTCACAAGGTTTAGTTGGTCGCTCGGCGACTTGCAGATTTAAGAAGCGAGCCCGAGGCAGGCGGCGACGTGGTGCGGTCCAGTTGGACGAACACAGCGACCCCGGGGAGGATTCGGTATCCATTACCCGCTAGCACGCGACTTGTGACGGCGACGGCTCAGGTGACACCCGGCAAGCGGCAACTTTCGCTGGTAGGATTCGTTGACTGTTTTTTTTGTCTTTCTTTTTTTCTGCCCCTTTAAACGTGCCAATGTTCGCCGTCGCTTTCCTTTTTGTTTTCTCACCCTTTAAACGTATCAATGTCAATGGTCGTGTAGTGTGTTCTTAAGTGACGTTTTAATGCCATTTACACTCTTAAACTGTCCGGTCGAGTGCCAGTTGACTGGCGGCCAGGTTGTAGTGAGAGGTTCCGGCTACAAGATGGCGGCATGGTTACGAGTTAGCACAAGGGAGAGATGCCTTGTCAATATGACACACTACTGATAAGAGTGTTATCAACAACCCTGTCAACTTTGAATGGTTAAAAAAAAAACAAAAAAAAAACACGCCATGTAGGGCAAAAATTAATAGTTCAAAAGAGTAGTCTGTGCCATATCTGAGCAATAGAAAAGTCAATTAGCCAGTAGAGCTTTGCGCAGTGTTGCCACAGTTGTTGAAAAAGTAACTTCATGACTTTACTGATTGCTTTATTAGTTAGATTCAGCAGCTGCCAAACGTGGCAGTAATATCACTTATCCAAAATACGAAACTGTTTGTTTAACTGTACACACAATACGCTCCACTAGTTACAGAATGACATCAGCATGAACCAATAGCTTAAATATTAGTGCGTAGCTTGAAGCGACATTCAATTCATTAATTGCTTAATTTGTTTAATGTCATTAGGAAGAAAATGGCACAGTAGTGTTTTGACTTTTTAGATTAAATAATTCATGCATCATGTTTTCATGTTTTAATACATTGTGTGTGTGTTATGGCCAGAAAAAGAAGTAGACTCAAGGAAAGACGGTCACAACTGCTCGGTGAGCAGCAGTAATATTATGCTATGCGAATTATCTTATTGTGTGTGATGTGAGTCATGTTATGCTGTCTGTCTACAGTTATGTTCAGGAATTTATTTTTGTACTTTTATTGATCTTGCTCACTGCAATCTGTTATTGCTTCACAATAAAAATAGAAAAAAAAGACAAAGAATGGCAAAAAAATAAATTAGAAAGCCGGCATGTCGGCGGCGCATGGCTGTTTGATGAGCCGTCTTCGTCGTCACCGCTCCCTGTTAGAAATAAATTTTAATTAGGTTTACGAGACAGACGGGTAACGCAAAACTGTAAAGCATACCTGAAAATACATTGGAAGTTTGCCATTTTGCTTTGAAGCAGACATTTTGGCCATTTCCTGGGGTACTTCAATAACAAAGTAATTCTAAAGATTTTGTCCGATCACTAGCACGTATTTAAAAGACACATACGACTAGAGACACTGGGTGAATTCAAATTGCGAATGGCAGCATTTCGACAGTGCATGGCAGGTTAGTAAGTTTGACGACTCACCCTCTGTTTCGGCCAATTTCAAGATCCATGTTGAAAGAAAATTTTAATTATGTACACTCGACATACAGGTAAAGCAAAATTGTGAAGCATGCCTGAAAATGTATTGGAAGTCGGCCTTTTTGCTTTGAAGCAGCCGTTTTGGTCATTTCCAGGGGTATCTTATATCTGTTTTATTTTTTTTATTTTATTTTTATTTTTTGCTGCTTTTAGTTTGATCCCGTCTCCAGTGTTTCCTCACTGCAAATTGCTGACACTGCCTTTCATTTATGAACACATGAAAACATTACCCAAGTTATTTTAGCATAGTATTTTAGTGTTTAAAATCCTTTGTAGTGGACATTTGTAGTTATTTCCTCCATTTTGTTCAGGTTTTTTTTTCTGTTTGCTGTAAAAAAACAAAAAATAAGAATAATAATTTCCACCCTAATGGACACATATTTTAGAGATAAATAGTAAAAAAAAAAAAAAAAATGTGATTCGTAATTACATTTTGAGCTAATTGGAATGTGAGGTAATTAGAATACTAAAAGAAAAAAAAAAACGTTTGTAATCATCTGTGAGGTAATTAGAACACCGAAAACAAGATTGGGGAATTAAAAAAAAAAAAAAAATGGTGATTGGAGAATATTTTTTTCCCATGTAATCACAAGGCTATAAAATAGAATTAGAATCGTTATTTGTCATTAAAGTCTGATTGAGTGAGTGATGGATTGATTGATTGATTGAATGTTGTTGTTTCACTTTATGTGCCCTGCGATTGGCTGGCGACAAGGTCAGGAAGTAACCGGTCTCTCGTAACAAGACAACCGGGATCAGCTCCAGCTCATCCACGACACTCGTGAGGATAATCAGTGCAGAAAATGGAGGGATACACTCGATAGCCCTGTGAATCAAAAGCGGGTTGGTAAATCGGAATACTTACTGAAAAACTCAATTGAAGCTTTGTTCCCGCTCTCTGTTGGAAGACAATTTGAGTTAAGTATACTTGACAGATGGGTAATGCAAAATTGTGACATAAGCCTGAAATTACATCGGCACTCTGCCATTTTGCTTTTGAAGCGGCCGTTTTGGCAATTTCCGGGGACGCTTCAAAGACGGTCACCCTTAAGATTTTGTCTACCAAATTTGAATGACTTATGCGAACTAGATGAATGAATCAATATCAGTGGAGCGTTTAAGTTGGATGACTCACTGGGAGGCTTAACCTCAATTAGCGGTCCGGAATTGTGTTGGAAGAAAAGTAAACATCCACGTGTCATTACCCTGTATAATTTGGAGTGCCCCAACTTCTTTTCCATTATTTCCCTATATGAAATAAGGAGCGTACCATCATCCTCCATGGAATGGAGGCGCGGTATGGATGCCAGTGCCAGCAGGCTGTATGCCACCGATTTGACCCAGAGGTCTTATATACCACGCTGGGTGTGTTTAAAACATCTCAACATTCCACCCCTGTCGATCTCAACGTTGATCGTATCTTCGTCATTTATTTCCTTCTTGCGTGGCAGCCTGAGTCATGCACTGACAACAATACAATACATTCATGAGACACATTACAATATAACTTTGGTTTAGTTCTTTAATCACGTCAGAAACAATAGCCCAGCGTGTCTTTTGTTTTGTAACCGCATCTAAAATTAGAAGTTGCCAGCCTGAGTCATGCACTGACAACAATACAATACATTCATGAGACACATTACAGTGTAACTTTGGTTTAGTTCTTTAATCACGTCAGAAACAATAGCCCAGCGTGTCTTTTGTTTTTTTAACCGCATCTAAAATTATAAGTTGCCATAACAATGTCAAATGAATTTACAAACCAGGTGTAGTGGTCTCCTTGTTCAGTATGCCAAATTTTCCGTGTCTTTCCAACTAAGTGTCTTTATAGTTAAGAGTCCGAGCACCAGCCAGTAATCACTTTATTTATTCTTCTTCTGCGCGGTCCATACTTTGGGGAACACATCCATCCACTTTTTGTACTGCTTGTCCTCATACGGGTTGGAGGGAGCTGGAGCCCGTCCCAGCTGACTTTGTGCGAGAGAAGCAGAGTACATCCTGGGCAGGTTCCCAGCCAATCACAGGGCACATCCGGAAGTGTCCAGGACATAACATGAAAGAGGGTCCCCACTTTCCTCAAGTCCCAAGAACCTACCAAGACACTTCATTATTGTGTCACTAAAAATTATTCAATTACGATACACATTTGACATGACACGCTTACTAGAACAGCTGAACTTTATTTGGGGTTAATTAGGGGCATTTTAAATGTGCGAAGGTTTGTGCTGACCCCAATTTAATGAAATTTAATCAAATCTAACCTTGTCCCAATCTGCTCTATGCGGAACGTAACGTGACCAACCTGGAAAAAAGAGAGAGCTGACTTCCTGTGTATAGTGCGCTAACAAACATGTCTACGGTTTGATTACATGTTTGTTTGAAGTCGAACTTGCTAAAATTGTGTTTTCTTTATAGCTGGTGTCTTTGGACAAAAGTTAAATACATGTAAATCATTTATTGATACAAATATCCATCCATCCATCCATTTTCTGAGCCGCTTTTCCTCACTAGGGTCGCAGACGTGCTGGAGCTATCATTGGGCAGGAGGCGGGGTACACCCTGAACTGGTTGCCGGCCAATCACAGGGCACAAACAAACAAACAACCATTCGCACTCAGATTCACACCTACGGGCAATTTAGAGTCGTCAATTAAACTACCATGCATGTTTTTGGGATGTGGGAGGAAACCGGAGTGCCCGGAGAAAACCCACACAGGCACGGGGAGAACATGCGAACTCCACACAGGCGGGGACGGGGATTGAACCCCAGTCCTCAGAACTGTGAGGCAGACGCTCTAAGCAGTCTCCACCGTGCCGCCTATTTATACAAATATGATCTATGTAAACGCGAACGAAGCCTAAACATAGAATATTGTAATCTTTGGAGGCTCTGTGGTGATATTTTGTTTAAAAAACAATAAAGACATTGTAGATGTTTAAACTTCTGACATTTGCTTTGTCATGGCCCCTTTCGTCATACAGCTGAACCAGGAGAAATTGCGTAGACCTGTTTTGCTAGTGAGAATGATGGAAGAATTAGGAGTTGAAAAAAAAAATAAAATAAATCCAAGTCTTGAGTGCCTTGTGCCTCTAGGGCGGAGGTCGGCAACCCGCGGCTCTCGAGCCGAATGCGGCTCTTTAGCGCCGCACTAGTAGCTCCCTGGAGCTTTTTCAATAATGTATGAATATGGAAAAAATATGTTTTATTGTGGTTTCTGTAGGAGGACAAGCATGACACAAACATTCTTAATTTCAACATTTCTGTCAACGAAGATTTGCGTCATAGGCTGCGACGCGCGCTTCTTTGAGCTCGTCGTGGCAGGTGGCTGTCGCAAACAAACCGGCGGGTGTGTGATGGGCCATGGATCGCAAAGGGAAAAAGAGAAAGATAGCTGAGGAGAACAGAGGATTCAACAGTTCTCGGACCGAATCGTTTTGCTTTCATTGACAACGCGGAAGGTTTGCCTACATGTCTGCTTTGTTATGAGATATATAGTCACGTGGAAAGACATTTCCAGGGAAGGTATGCTACCTGTCCTTGTTGAACACATTACCAGGATTAAATTAAGATGACCTCGAAATGGAAATGGCCGATATAGCTGACAAAGATTTATGGGTGTCCAAATTCAAAAATCTGATAGCCGATCTTGAAAATGTCACTCTCCAGAAAGCCCAGCGTGCCCAAAGCCACGAATGAAGGGAAATTGAAAGCCTCGCAACAACCGAGAAACTTGTTTGAAACATGGAATGCTCTTCCTGACAGTTCAACATACCTGTGCGAGCAGATATGATCAAACATGACCTACATTAAACCACCTCACAGATGAGAGCATGCATTCATGTGCCGAGATGAAAGTTACATCTTACATGCCCGATGTTGAGAAGCTGTCCAGTGATGTCCGAAAACAGAAGTCACATTAAACGGGTAAGAACATATTTAGCAACAAAGTGTCCGTTTTTATATAAAGTGGTTTCTGATTTTGGCGGCAAGGTTGGTCGACTGGTTAGAGCGTCAGCCTCACAGTTCTGAGGATCCGGGTTCAATCCCCATCCCCGCCTGTGTGGAGTTCGGATGTTCTCCCCGTGCCTGCGTGGGTTTTCTCCGGGCACTCCGGTTTCCTCCCACATCCCAAAAATCATGCATTAATTGGAGACTCTAAATTGCCCGTAGGCATGACTGTGAGTGTGAATGGTTGTTTGTTTCTATGTGCCCTGCGATTGGCTGGCAACCAGTTCAGGGTGTACCCCGCCTCCTGCCCGATGACAGCTGGGATAGGCTCCAGCACGCCCGCGACCCTAGTGAGGAGAAGCGGCTCAGAAAATGGATGGATGGGTTTCATGATTTTTGTCAGTATATATTTGGAATGACACACAGGCATATTATTGTGTTTCGTTGCTCAGGTCCGAGGACGGCTGCGTTGTATTGTGCGTGTCAAACGAAAGGAGGATGCTGCTTTTTTACTTTACATGGGCTTACTTGGCATTTGTAGAACACTCAAGAGGATAATGGAGAGAAATCAAACTTAAGCTGTATTGTTGAAATTTTATATACTTTACCTTTTCAAAAGGCTGGTGTTTCATTATTTAAGCAGGCTGTGATTTAATTGCAGGCTGTGATTTATCACTCGTGCAATTGTAGCCTATTCCTTTGTGTCTGTTGCCGCCATTAGGGGTGGAAAGAAAAGAGGATTGTGCATTATTTTATTTTATTAATCGGAATGAAACTGGCTTATTTTCGTAGTACTTACCTTTTCAAAAGGCTGCTGTTTTATTTTTATAATTGCAGGCTGCGTTTTATTACACTCTGTCAGTTGCCCAGATAAGGGAGAAAAGAGAACAGGATTGTTTGTATTATTGAGGACGGCACTTTATTTCCATGGGGAGGTCTGAAATTAGTGCCCTACGACTGACTGGTGACCAGTTCAGGGTGTAGTCCGCTTTTCGCCCTAAGTCAGCTGGGATAGGCTCCAGTGACCTGTGACCCTAACCAGGATAAGCGGTGTTGAAAATGGATGGCTGGATGGGGCTGAAACTACAGGAGGAATATTCCATTTTGTTTTTTTTGAATCCTCAAAATATAATTGACATTTAAAAAAGAAAATCATTTTTCTTTATTATATTTCTATAATTTCATCAATGCGATGAAACATAACACATCAATAATGGAAGTAACTTAAAACACTGTCGTACAGCAGAGTAGTCACGTGGTGCGTCATTCTTTAATCATGAATGCTCATTATGTCATTTGGATAGTAGGCTAATATAGACACTTGCAGCATGTGTTGCCTTCATTATAAGGCTTATATAAGGCTTTTAATTTTTTGCGGCTCCAGACAGATTTTTTTTTTATTTGTTTTTTTTTTTTTTTTTTTTTTTGGTCGAATATGGCTCTTTCAACATTTTGGGTTGCCGACCCTTCTCATATGCACCATCATCCTAATTCTAATAATAAATGTCGTCATCTGACATTTCTCGGGATTCTTCCCCGGACTCTTCCTCGAAATCCTCCCCGGACTCTTCCTCGGACTCTTCCTCGGACTCTTCCTCGGACTCTTCCCCGGACTCTTCCCCGGACTCTTCCCCGGACTCTTCCCCGGACTCATCCCCGGACTCATCCCCGGACTCATCCCCGGACCCTTCCCCGGACTCATCCCCGGACTCATCCCCGGACTCTTCCCCGGACTCTTCCCCGGACTCGTCCCCGGACTCGTCCCCGGACTCATCCCCGGACTCATCCCCGGACTCATCCCCGGACTCTTCCCTGGACTCGTCCTCATCTACTGAATCGCTACCTGCAAAGAAATTGTAGAACTTTTTGTGGATGTCATTAAATTAGACAGTGGTGACTTATCTCAAGTGGCCTTCATTTGCATTCTGGACACAGAGGTTTTCTCTGGGGGGAGTCCCAAGAGTCTCTGGAGTCTCTTTTTTTTTTTTTTTTTTTTTTTTGTGGTTCTACCTATGATAGACACCCCCACCAAATTTCAGGGGGTTAAGGACTACTGGCTTTAGGAAATGCCCAACAATTTTCATACTGGCTTTGTCGCTTGAACTAAAAACAATTTGAATCTTGTTGAATCGCACATAGTCAAATTCTATCCCCAAATAGGCTAATTAAACGCAATGTCTTTTGCTTTCAGAAAAAAAAAACTGAGCAGGATTTCAAATTAAATAGTTATTAATCTTCTGTTTTCGTCATTCCTTGATTATTTTAATTTGAATATATATATATATATAATCTCTATCTATTGTAATACATAATAAGTCTTGAGATTTCTTTTGTAGGTCTACTCATTATAAACATGCCTACTAAATTTTGGGTGCCTAAGAAATACCGGTTTTGCGCGCTGAATCTTCACAAATGTGCATTTTATGGAAGGTCGTCAAATTATTTTTCAACAAAAACATTTTATTTATTTATTTATTTATTTATTTTATTGGAAACTTCCAGAGACTCTTGGGACTCCCAAGAGTCTCTGGAAGTCTCCTTTTTTTCTCCAAAAAAAAAAAGTCTCAAAAACCAATGGCCCAAATGACACAGGAAGTCTGTCATTTCCGTTTAAAGCGGCTCAAGTTCTTCTGGAATATTTAAAAGAATTTAGCCCCCAAAACCAGATTCATTTAGAAACTAATTTGGTAGACATGCCGATCATGATTAGACCGACAAAATAGTCTTTAAAAAAACAAACACAGGAAGTCTGGCAGAAAAAAATGGCAGTGTGTCAAATTGCTGAGTCTGGTTAGAATGGCCACTTCAATCTGCGTACATCGCACCCACAATTTTGAAAATCGGATGATGGGTTCCAGAAGAATCAATTTTATTTGTGTTGAAAAAATTGCCTTTTTAGGAATTTGTTTTTTGTGATAACGACACTTGAAAATCTAAAAAAAAACAAAACGCATTCAAATTAGAGTAAAACAGTATAGCTTGATTATTTCTCACCATATCTCCTGAACTCTTTGGTTTTATCTGCTACTCGAGGAACCCCCTTCTCAGATTGGCTGACATGTTTAATTGAAAAATATCCACCAAAAAGGAATTTTCCAAGTCGGTGCGTTAAAATTAGCGTGATCTTTCAAACGGTGTCACTTGCCCTAAATAACTCGACTTAAATGCTACTAATGGAGCATTATTCATGAAAAGAGCAGTGTGGACTGTAGAATAGGTCATTTACTTTATTCATCAATAGTTTTTTGCTGACATTATTTGTAATGGAGGATTTTATAGGTGTTTAAAGTGCTCATTCTGTGTTTTTTTTTAAAATTTTATTTATTTATTTATTTATTTTTTAGAATACTTCACAAAGATGGCGGCCACTTGTCACATTGCTACTTATAGACAAAGACAAACTCGACCCGCCGATTTTGTCCAATTGTTAACAAATTTGAATTATATACACTAAACAGACGGGTAACACAAAATTGTCAAGCCTGGAAAAAAAACAAAAAAATACATTGTAAGTCTGCCATTTAGCTTGCCCCCCCCACACACACACACTAAAAATCGACACACTATCTAAATAAAGAGCGTACCATCATCCATGGAGCGGGCAGGCATGGCCGCCAGCGCCAGCAGCAGGATGACGACGTGGACTCTCATGATTTCTTCTTTTCACCGCAGGACAACGTGAGCTCGCTGTATGCCACCAATTTGAACCAGAGGTCTTTTATACCACGGTGGGTGTGATATAATCATCCAACCTCTCCGCCGACTTCATCGTTTTTAGTTGCTCCCCACTTGTATGACAGCACCAAGGTGAGCAGCCACATAAATGCTGTACACACACAAGGAGCCATTAAAAAACAAGTTTTGTTTGTTTTCTGGAATGCTTCCCTTTTGTTTTGCAATCACAGCTGAAATTACAAGATGCCAAGAGGTTATGTCAAGTGAATGTCTTTTGCACAGCAGGTTCTTGTCACAGTAGTAGTAAGATGACGTGAACTCTCATGATTTCTTCCTCTTAACGTAGCACAGCTTCGGCTCACTGATTAGCACCTGAAGTATTTTTTGTCACGCTGGGTGTGTTTGAAACATCTCAACCAACCACTCCATCAACTTAAAAGTCTAACTTCTCCTCATTATTGACCAATGCAGTGTACTACTGTATATACAGTGCAAGGGGAGCCATTTAAAAACAAATTTGGTGTGTTTTTTGGTATGCAATGAGAAAACTCTGCATCGCGCTTCTGTCTTATTTTCTAATCACATCTCAAATTATAAGATGCCACAACAATATGTTTCATGAAAGTCATTTACAATGCAAGGTCAGCCATCTGTTTGTTCAGGAGGGTATTCACGTTTTTTTTTTGTCATCTAATGAAGGGTGGAGAAAGTTAGTTTTTTGTTTTGGAAAAAACTTCCCTTTTGGGGGCCTGGGGCCTCATGTACAAAGACTTGTGTGGATTTCCTACTAAAGCATGGCGTACGCTCAAATCCAGAAAAAAAAAAAAAAATGTGGCTGACTGATCACCCCACAAGGTAAATACGATTTATTTTCATAACTCGCAACAAATGTGTTCATACAGTAACCTCCACATTTTGAATTCAAATCGAAGCACATCAACATATCAAAGAGGATAACAAAAATGTTGACTCCTGTTTGATGAGTCACGTAATTATTTGAATACACAGGCGAGGACACGCAGTCGCAGCCACATGCTACATGTTCGGGGATTTTTTTTCACCGTCCCCGGTGTCTCTAGTGCAGTGATTCTCAACCAGTGTGCCGTGGGAAATCGTAAAATTTGACGTAATTGCTCAAAAATGTATTTATTTACAAGATATATTGTATGTTAATCTATTTATGCCAGTGATGCATAGTGACAAAACAAATAAATAGTCTTCTATTAGTTGGCAGGAAGTATATACAGTAATGAACTTTTTTTTGACATTTTTGTTTGTTGGCGTGCCGTGAGATTTTTCAACAGTAAAATATGTGCCTTGGCTCCATAAAGGTTGGAAATCACTGCTGTAGTGTCACAGACGCTGAGGATTCATCCCCCGTTCCTGGCATCTCCTCCGGCCTCCCCGGCGTCTCTGACGCAATTACGCTCCAACAACCGGCTGCTGCTGGCGGCCCGACTGGCCGTGTCCTCACCCGTGCTGTGCTGGAGTCACAAGAGGAGATTGTGAGGGAAACAGGCAGCATAAATGATCGCCTTGATCAATTTATAGGCGCCCTCACGAATATCAATGATTCGTTTAATAAACTGGTTAACACGTGAATTCCGAGTCCTTGCTTCTTTCACATTGGTGAAATCAAATGCTGTCGGGCATGAATTGTTCATCAGTGCTAGTTGTTCATGTGTCTCTGATGTGCGAATGTATGATAACAGTTTCCCAGCGTCACCTCTTAAGTGTCGCCAAAGCACCAACAGCTGCAGAAACGTGCGTACGCCAGCCGTGAAGTTGGCGTGAGGCACCGCACATTTCCACGGTCATTTCACCTTTTGTACATGAGGCCCCAGGTCTCTTGAAATCTTTTTTTAAAAGTAAATTCAAGGCATTGGATGATGATGCAACAGGTTGTAAATGCTCTGATGGCTGATCTTGTTGAGATTTCACTGGATATGTTGATGTGCCTTCTTATTCATTTTGTACTGTTTGTTTGTTTTCTATGTTGTCTGTGTTCCATGACAACTTGTTGTCCTGGACCAGGACACTTTTGGAAAGGGGATTTTCAATCTCAATGTGGCTTTCCTGGTGAAACAATTTCAAATCAAAAAATGGCCCGTAAATGGCTCGTATCTCGGAAAACTCACAAGTCGGGCCACTTGTATCGCAAGACACGAGTCAGCTGATTTGGTTACTGAGATCATGGCATAAACAAAATCTCCTACTCTGACTGTGAATTGTTGGTGGTCTACATCTGCCTTGGCAACCAGTCCAGGGTGTACGCCGCCTCTGCTCCGTGTTGCTCTGATCACAAGCACAATGAATACACGTTGAATGAATACACTCATTAATTGCACCTTCTGAGGCAAAACCGATTGCAAAAATGTTTTGTGAATAATACAATTGAACAATACGAGGAAATATTTTTATTTATTCAAATAATTCACACTTTTAAATATCGATTGTAGCCCTTGAGTTTAAAGTTTTGCCCGCCCCAGTCGAGATCCTGTTTTTGACAAGCGCTTTCACATGCATCATGAAGACACCGGGAAACGTTTTTTTAAAATGCGTAAGCCAAATAAAATTTTATTGTGGAATTGTATTGTGTGATGACTCACCTTCAGCCACAACCTCAAACTCACTGTGCTCTCCGTTCACTCCTGTTGGAAGAAAAGTAGATATTAAAGTCTCAATACTGTGTACACCATCATCGAGTTTTCCGGCCTCCCAAATTTCCCGTGCACCCCAAATATGTCACGCTGGATGTGTTTGAAACATCTCAAGCAACCACTCCATCGACTTAAATGTCGAACTCCTCCTCATTATTGACCAAAGCAGTCTACTACTTTAGGTACAGTGCATGGAGAGCCATTTAAAAACAAGTTTGGTGTGTTTTTTGGTATGCAATGAGAAAACGCCGCATCGCGCTTCTGTGTTATTTTCTCATCACAACTGAAATTATTAGCTGCCACAACAGTATGCTACATGAAAGTGGTTTACAATGCAAGTTTAGCCATTGTTGAGGAAAGTGTTAACTGGGTGGAGCCTGGTGTCAAAATTTGCTGATAATTTCAAGTAGCAAGGTGACAAGATTTCCCCAAAAATTTGGAGGGCTTCTCCAAGTCGATGCGTCAAAATTACCGTAACGTTTTAAAAGGTGTCACTTGTCCTAAATACTCATCTTAAATAGCACAAATGGAACATTCTCGTGAGAAAATCAGTGTGGGTAGTACAATTTTCTTTCCTAATCAATAGTTTTTTTTCTTCAGTGTATTTGTTATGAAGGATTTTAGTGCCGTTTGAAGTGCTTGTTCCATGTTTTTTATTTTATTTTAATTTTTTAGCAAATTCCACACAATTCACAAGACTTTCTTTTTTCAAGGATTTGCCGTGAAAAAGGGGGTGCGAGGACCCGTTTACTGCCTAATTGTGGTTGTCGTTTGCGGTGGTTTCGGATGCAAAATAATCAATTAGAATACTCGTTTCTCATTCAAGTCAAGACAACACGTATTTTATTTTTTATTTTTTACTGATTACAGAGGTGCCATGCCACACAAGTGAGAACTTAGTTTTTCGAGATACGAGCTATCCTCGGGCTGATTTTAAAAAATATATATTTTTTCTATTTTTGCTTTGATTTGTGAGCGCAAATTTAACATATGAACGCTGGATGGTGGCAGTGACTCAACTCACTTCACAACAAGCAGCAGTTTAGCAGATATAATTAGTCAACAATTCTTTAAAAGAGAGGCTTCAAGCTGTTTATTGCCACACCCATTTGATTTGTACTGTCAAACTTAACATAAAACAATGATAATTTCACCTTTAAAACAACCACATAGCTTAGCCTTTCACTCCGCTTGCTTAGTGCTAATGCTAAATAGCCTCTGTGTTGGGGTGCTATCTTTAAAGCAACAGATTAAACAAAAACTGTGCTGCAGCACATGACACCAGCAATATCACAGGACTCACAGTCATATATATATTCTTTATCCTCTGCAACAAACGACTAATATTAGTGCTGTATAGATGAGCTGTGAGGAGTTAGATGTTGTCTGTCGCCTGATGGCCAAGGTGGACAAGCCAGAAAGAGTAGCACAATAGAACTGTTAAATTGTTTTTAATTCTATTCACTGATGTAAGTGCTGTATGTTTGAACAAAGTACAATATAATCAAGTGCTATATTTTCTCATTGAAATCCACATTGCAAATTATTTTTATTTTGGGGCTAAGACGGAGTAATGGCATTTCCATTCATTTCAATGGGAAAAGAGGATTTGAGGTATGAGTCAAATTCAATAAACTCTCTCTCTCTTTCTCTAGGAGAGAGAGCATGAGCATTTATATTTATCTGCGTTGTACTCTCCGCCCCAGTTACAAAATCCCATCTGTGACCCTGGCTTTCCACACCTACTCACATGGAAATGGACATTGATAGCATTTTAGCATGGATGCATTGAAGTAATGATACACACAGTCTCCGATTGAGAGGGACTCATTTATGACGGAAAAGCAGAAATGAATACATTTGATTCCAAAATATAGCGTGAATTAAAAATGAAACCAGACATGAAACGGTAAAAGCACAGCGTAGTTGCACTGAGATTAGAATAGTATGGCTACAGTGTTCAAGCTAACAGTCTGAGTAGTAGGCACATTTTATTTATTTCTTTATTTTTTTAAACACAAATACATATTGACATCCAAGTGGGAACTAATATGTTAAAAAATGATTGATTTATTCGGTAAGCAAAAAAAGGAAACGTCACAGCCGATAAGAAGGAAGAAAGGCTGCTAGAGTCAGTGGTGATGCATGCTGATGTTGTTGTCTACAGTAGTTGGTGTCTCCAGATGAAGAATACACGCACAAACATTATTTTCCTGATTTTGTTGTTTTAAATGAGCAAAAGTGTGCTTTGTGATTATTTATTACAAACGCCGGACAATAAATGGGAGCTCGGGTACCTGTTTAAATAAGAGAATCCTTTATTAGTCCCGCTGTGGTCTACATCAGGGACCACATTAGCCCTCGGAAAATCTCGGAATCACCGCAGGCTTCTCCTTTTGGGGTTGCTTCTGCCATTTATTGGACGATTGAAAATGCGATGTTGACGTAATTGTCCGATTTAGTTTGTGTTCGTATCGTTGTTTGTGCGAGTGGACGCTACATCGAGCCACTGAGGTCCAGTTAAAGCGTAGCTGTTCACACCAGAGCCCTTGATACCGAGAAAACTGTCTCATGTGTGTCCAAATAGTTATGAATATGTAGCAGCGGTGTATGTCAGCGATCCCTAACCACCGGGCAATTTGGTGCTGTTACCGACCAGACAAAAAAATAAAAAATAATAATAATATTGTTTATCATCACAGACTGAAGTATTATTTTTAAAATCAGGTGCATCATGTATCAAACAGCTCTCATGTGATACAGTTGTAAAAAAAAAAAAAAAAAAAAAAACTCTTAAGACAGCTTCTTTGAAAAGGGGAAAAGGTGAAATGATGAGACAGAAGAGCATACGACTTCCAAGAAAAAGAGTGACATTTAAGAGACAAATTAAGCCGGCCTACTTAGGATGCGAGTTAATCGGTATTGGTGATTCTCACACATCAATCCCGCTCTGCCTAATATGGGGCGACAGGCTCGCAAATGAGGCATTGAAGCTTGAAAACGGACAGAAAAAGCACTGAGTATCTTGCTTCCATTTCCAACTTTCGACCTTTGTTTTTTCTGTAACGGCAACCAAAACAAGTTACACAAATTACACGCTAGTGTACATAACCATAGGTGTACATTTTCATCAGTATGTACTCTTTGAAGTAAACAAATATTTCACCAGGATCATTGGAAAAAAAATGCAAATAAACTCTCTAAGATGTTGCCTTGTGCAAATGGAAAAGTCGTCAAGGAAGTCGTTGTCGAGGTATGAAGAAGTGATACACTTCGACTGAGACACAAGCTCTCTGTGTATTGGGGAAGAGTTTACCAGAAAAGGTTAAGGTCTACTCAATTCGGCCTAGTGGTGTAACAACGCTAGTGCTTCATGTGTGTTTTATGATCTTGTAGCAAAAAATAATAATAATATCTGCCACTGGACAAGAACCTTTAGTGGTGGAATATGAGGGCAGTTAAAAGAAAACCAGGTGATTCACAAGATACCGTGAATTGACACAAGCCATCTTGTACGATTTATCGAAGCCACACCGCGCAGTGTGAAATGTTAATATGAATTAACGATTTCTCACACTGTGCGATAAGGAATCTCGGCTACGCTTAAATTCCAAGTGAACAAATGTTTAGGTGCATTGAAAAGAAAAGAAATCAAGGGAAGACAAGGAAATTGTGGATGGACGACCGTTAACTTTAGCCAGCTAGCTTGACCACAGCGCTACTTGAGTGCAAGGCAAAAACTTAACTCTTCACTTTCTCCGTTGTTTTTGTTGCTGATGACAGAGACTATGACCGATGTTGATGTCATTTCTCGCTGTCTTCCCATCGGTTGAGAGGTTGGTTAAGTCGCAACCAGTATTGCCAACACATTTTAATGATCTGACTAAAGATGTATTTACCAGAGGTGGGAGTAAGTCACATATGTGCAAGTCACAAGCAAGTCTCAAGTCATAACTTGTAAGTCTCAAGCAGGTCCCGAGTCGCTGTGGGGGGAAAAAATAAATAAATCAAGCAAGTCGAGTCAAGTCATTACTTGGTTTAAGCAATTCGCAAGTCAAGTCATACAATCTTGCTCCAGTCGCAACATATATTGAAGTGGTAATAAAATGTTTTTTCACCATAAATCATAACACTAAAATAAGTATTCCCACCCTATAAAAGTGAAATAATCAACAACGGAGATTATGATTGTTTGAATTTATTGCATTGAATTGTTTTAAAGTTGTATTTCAAACTCAATTTATGTTTTTTTTTTTTTTTTTTTAATAAACTTCACAACACCAACAACGCCGCTTCAATTCCTCTGCATTCTGCGGCTGGAACTATATTTTAAGTGCTACTTTCTGCTATGGAGTGCATG
Source organism: Phycodurus eques (assembly GCF_024500275.1). Lineage (NCBI taxonomy): Eukaryota > Metazoa > Chordata > Actinopteri > Syngnathiformes > Syngnathidae > Phycodurus > Phycodurus eques. The sequence goes on from NC_084535.1 coordinate 4,548,969, forward strand.
AGAGAGAGAGAAAAAAAGAGAGACTTTTGCATGCCTATATGAAGCGAAAACTGAAGGTTTGGTCAGTTATCGTAAACCGTCACACCCCGATTTACGTTGCTGAGCTGTACTAAAACGTTCACAAACACATTTCTTTTATTTGTAATCGTCCCAAACCAGTTTATGAAACTTAATGTTTGACCAGCTAGTTAAACTGTTAAATTAGCTCACCTGTCTTTGTGAGTTTTGTAGTGAAGAAAAAAAAAAAAGGCAAACTGTCAAAAATTAAAATGCAGATTTTCAACTCTAAATGAGATGACTTGTCAAGTCATGTAGTTCAAGTCTTAAGTCAAGTCAAGTCTCTTGGCTACCAAGTCTGAAGTCAAATCTTTCTCGAGTGTTTGGCAAGCAAGTCGCAAGTCATAAAACTGGCAACTCGAGTCAACCTCATCTCTGGTATTTACCGCTAAAAGTTGCATTATTATGTAGAACATTACATTGATTGCGCACTGGCATTACTTCAATTGACTGGCCATCTCACCCCAAAAAAATAAATACTTTATCAAGTTTTTATTCGTAAATGTAACAAAGTTTTGTTTTAAGCTAGTGTTGCCACACTGTTCGCTGGAGATGGGAACCAAGCGCCGCTGCGAGTAATTGACGTCCCTAAAAAGCTTTATAATTGCCTTTAGATGCCACAAGATGGCAGGAAAGCACTAGTTTTGTCTAAATGAAGCTCCTTAACACACATCAACATAGTTCCTTGCACCAAGATGCCACAAGATGGGGACAAAAGCAATACTTTAGTCTAAATGAAGCTCCTCAACTCACTTCAACAAAGTTCCTTGGCACCAACATTCCACAAGATGGTGCCAAAGCAATATTGCTTTGGCCTGAGCACAAACAGAGCGACTACATAAGTGCGTTTTACAGAAAATAACAGAGAAAAGGTTCCAAATTTTAAAAAATCATGAATCGGTGAATTTGCGAGTCATGTATCACGAATATGCAGGGGAACACCGTATTCACATTGATCTCTTTCGTATCGTTAATCCTTTGGAACTAACTATGGTTGTCAAACAATTTAATGTAGCAAATTTAGCAGCCCGGCAGATAGGCCCCGTGTTTTTGACGGTGGTAGAGGAAATAGTGATAGCATTTAGAGGGACAATACGTACATTAAAAGTCACTTAAAAAAAAGTCTCAAAAAGTTGTTTGTAGGTGCTTTTTGGAAATAAAGTTGCAAGGGTAGTCTAAAAAATTGCTAAATCGAGCAACAAAAGTCCCATGTTAGCATCAATGTTTGCAGCCATTCTCCGTTGCTGTTTGTGACACGTTTAACCACCCTTTTTGAAAAACAACCTTCGTTTTTTTCCCAACGATTGTGCATCTTTTGTCTGAGATGGCCAAAATCGTGGTCCTTTGCCTATGGAAAGTTTGCAAAACACCCGTAGACGCTGGTCCTGAACGGTGGTTAACCATGATGTTAGTAATTTCAAAGGACGTGGTACTCTGTGTGCTTGTGTATAATAGCTTCAACTTGAAAATACAAGTTTGTCCTTAGGACCCAGTCGCAATTATAACCATACCATTGCGTTACTACGACACGGAGGAGTGTCTTTGGGTGAGATCCACGTTCCGCCAGGATGGGAGATTTTGTTTAGTCCATAAACTCCCTGAAGAAAACTGTTCCTTCTGTTGAGTTTCAGTCCACTAAAAGTGTGGAAAGTCTGTAAAACCTCCACAGTTTGTGTTGAAGTCAAGAACTCAAAGCGCTGGTGAAAGGTCCAAAAGAGTCGTCCTATGAGATCTGGCTGATCCCCGACGGCCGCCTGTTGCCGTCGACGTCCCTCTCTGATCGGTGCTTGGAAAGGTCACATGGCACGAGGGGGAGGGGCTGGCCCTGGTCGGCCACCACCGCCTCGTACGGTGGCGCCGCCTCCGACGGGAAGGAGATGGATGCGATGCCTTGATGCTCCGAGGGCGGTGAGGCGGCGCCGGCTGAGCTGGGACCTTCCTCTGAGTCGTCCCGACGGGGGTCCCATAGCGAGTACGGTGGGGGGTCATCAGTGGGTATGTAGATGTGAGTGCAACCCGGGCCCACGCATTCATCGTAACTGTGGAGATGAAGAAAAAGACAGTTCGTGCTCAAGTGACGAAGAGAGTAAGGCTGCAGCAATGCATCGGTGAACATTGTTTTGTTCCGTTGTAAAAACTGTCAAGGCGTTTTTAGCGACCACGGATCCGATAACGATATTTTGTTTTTAGAAGGTAAGATAGGGAAAAGCTACCCCACATTTACACTGTGAGGTTTGAACACTTAGCGGCGGTGGATAAATTAAAAGTGAAAAAAAAAAAAAGGTTTTTTAAATGCAGCAATATGGATTATGAAATGAAATGTTGACGTTAAACCGAAGGCAGTGCAATGATGGCTTGTCCGAAGAAGCTGTCCCTCAGTCAATTTGTTCTGGTTAGGAGGGATCATGTAAACATAAGCAGTCTTCCACGCGTTGCTCCAATCTTTCACCGTTTGAATTCACTTTGGCAATCCGTGATGTTTGCAGGGTTGAGGTGCAAATTGGCGAGGGAGGGGGGTTTGTTTTGCGGAGTGGCGTAACACTTTTAAGTCCCAGTAGCGTCGCTCTCTCTACTCGAGCTTCCCGAGAGGCTGCTCAGCCCACTCCGGAAGGAAGGTGCTATGTTACACTTTCCGCCAAGCGAGAATGGAAGATTTTTGTGGCCGAGTGACTCATCTGTGTCTGTTTCTCTGTCGGCTTCTCGCATGTCGCCGGGATCCAGACACGAGAATCTGAGACGACTAAGTTCGCCCGAGCGGTTTAGAAAGAGGGGAAAAAAAAAAAAAAAAAACCCGGACCTCGTGGGTCTCTCTCCCGGAAACAAAAAAATGCAAAAACCTGCTCGTGACATCAACGAAACACGCTTGCTGGGTCATTTCAGCCGAACAAACGAATTGGGTGTCAGCAATCACAGGAACTGGAAAAGTACTCGACAAAGCCGACATGACAAGTTGTCCTACTTCACTCAGCTGTAATAAATAAATAAAAGGTGTTTGTCATGTGACAAAACTTCTCAAGTGACTGAGAAGAGAGCTCAGCTTCGGCCTCGCAGGCGCAGGACTCAAGCAACTGAAATCATTCATAAATTTGGAAACTCTTTTTTTTTTTTTTTTAACGTTAAAGTCGCTAACATTGTAGAACAACTCACATTCCCGGCTTATTGAAGAGAAACATGCACTAATTGTATTTTTAATCATTTGCTTTTATTTGGTTGGGGGTCGCTGTACTGTGCTGAAACCCGAATCACTTTTTATCACGTTGTAGTCGACTACAAAAAAAAGCAGTCTTTATTTATTTTTATTGTTTTAATTGAAGGCCATGTAACCTAAATTTCATACATTTTCTAAATGTAAAAATATTCACAGTGGTTCAGTTTTCCCACATTTTGATACGTTACAGCCTCATTCTCAAATGGCAACCTGCAAAGAGGAATAGGCAGAACCCCCCATAGATTATGACCTTTTTATGACCTATCGTCAGTCATATGCTTCAAACATTTCGCCCATCATCCGATGATGTCGGCACTGTGGTTTCCGAAAGCAACAACAACAACAAAAAAAAATATATATATATACCGGCGATTGGCTTTGATTTTCAGCGGACGGGTCGTCTTCAGAAGACGTAAACGTTCTATTGGGGATTCATCTTAAAAATATGGTGGCGTGAAATGCATTTTGGTGGTTTTTGAGTTAATTTCGTAATGATAAAAAAAAAAAAAAAAAAAGAAGGGCATTAGTGAGGTTTTCAATGGCAAACCATGATATACAGTATATACTGTACATATAAATAGCAGGCGGACCTCTGCCATGCCTTGGTTGCCATGTTGGATGCGATGAGACTTTACCATTTAACATATGGTGTGTGCGTGTGTGTGTGTGTGTGTGTGTGTGTGCGTGTGCATGCTTGTGTCGAAAGTGTAACGTTGACATTCTCAGTAGGTGCGCCGTTTCTGTCAACCATCTGTGGCACACACACACACACACACACACACACACACACACACATCATATATGATCTTTTCCTGACACGTTTGCTATACTGTTGTTTGTTTAAAAATTCCCTTTCGCTTCATTTTTTTCGTAATTAGTTTTTCTTTCCCAACCTCTGAATCTTTTCTTTCCTTCCCCTCTTTGCTATTTTTGTTCCTTATTCACCGTCCTTTTCTTCCCCCTTCTCCACCCTTACTTTCGTTTCCTTCCTTTGCCTTCCCCATCTCGTCTCGTCTTGTCTTTTTCTCTCCTTTCCCCTTCCATCACATCATTTTCCTGACCTTTCTTTTTTCCCTCTTACTTCTTTTCCCTCTCTCCTTTTCTTTGATTTCTTTCTGTCTTTCATTTCCACCTTCTCGTTTCCTTTTTGGTTTCCCTTTTTCCATTTTCAGTTTATCTTTTACCTTTCATTTCTCTCTTTTATTTCACTTGCTTTCTGATCTGATCTCCAATTTCTTTTTTTCTTCTCTTATTGCCTTACAACACTTTCTTCCTTTCTTTTTATTTTGCTGCATTTCTCTCCTTGCTTTCTTTTTCTTCTCTCTTTACTTTTCCTTCATTTCCATTTCCAAAGTTTTGCTTCATTTCCTTTCCTCATCTCTGTTTTCCTCTTCTGCCTTTTTCTAGTTACCTGTCCACTCTCTTATTTTGTTTTTCATTTTTCTTTTCATTCTTTTTTCTCTAATTCCCCCCCTCCTCTTTCCTTTGTTGCTCCTTCCTCTTTTTGTTTACTTTGCCTTTACTTGAGCTTTTCCACCTTTCCAGTTAACATATTCTTTCATTTCCTTTGCATCTTTTTCTTTTCCTCTCTCTTCCCTTTATTTTTTTCTTTGAAATTTCTTTGCTCTTTGTGAACCTTCTCTTCCCTTTCCTTTTTACTCTGGCTTCTGTTCCCTTACCCATCACTTTATTCCCCCTCTTTTTTACCCTTTCATTCCTTCTTTACCCCCAACACACACGCACGCACGCACACACATGCGGCAAGGCCCAGAGGAAAGCTGCATTTGAATTATTGAAGTTGCCAATTAAACCAGCTGACATTTAGATCAAACACACCGTCCGTGACTTGGCCTTTTTAGACACACACAGACACGCACGCACACATAGACACGTCCAAAGGGCAGCAAAAGCGGAAGCGTCACTTTCTCATAAATGAACGAGCGCAAAGGAGGTCAGTCGGTCGGTTGAAATTTGACGTAAATGGCAGGCGGAGTGTGCACTGTAACTTACTGCATTCATCAAATCGAATCATAATGAAATGCAAAAATAAATGCATGACAAAGACGCTCACCGTGGCGGAGAGTCGGGGTACAGGTGGTTGACTTGTGACAGACTGTAAGAGTCTAAGTCCAAACCGGCTGGAAAGTCCTCTAAGCAGGTCGACCTCAGTTCTCCGACAGAACCGCCCAAGGAGTAACCATCTGGACCTACGATTACACACTCAAATTAAGGTTTCATGTCAACGTCGGCCTTTAAAAGTAGGGTTTCAAGCCAGGCTTAGGATTTCAAATTTGGGTTTGAGGTTAGGGCTCTGGTTGCAAGGGTTTCAAAATAGGGTTTGAGGCCAAGGTTGGGCTTTTAAGGTAGCGTTTCAAGCCTTGCTTACAGTCTGAAATTGTGGTTTCAACCTTGATTTGGCGTCTCAAATTAGGGGTTTAAGCTTGCCTCACGGTTTGAAACAAGGGTCAAGGTTTCAAATTAGGGTTTGAAACAATGATCAGGGTTTTAAATTAGGGATTGAAGCTCAGGTTGGGCTTTCAGGGTGGGGTTGCAAGTCTTTTGTAGTGTCTCAAATTGGGGTTTCAAGCCTGGGTTAGGGTTTCAAACCTGGTCTGGGGTCTCAAATTTGGGTTTGGAACAAGAGTCACAGTTTCACATTAGGGTTTGAAGCTAAGGTTGGGTTTTCAAAGTAGGGGTTTCAAGCCAGGGATAGGGGTCCAAGGTAGGGCTTCAAGCTGGGGTTTTAAATTATGGTTTCAAGCCTGACTCAGGTCTTAAATTGAGGTTTGAAACCTTTTGTAGACTTTAAATTGGGGTTTAAAGCCTGGTTTATGGGTTCAAGTTAGGGCTTTCAAGCCTGGGTTAGGGTTTGAAACAAGGGTCAGGGCGTCAAATTAAGGTTTGATGGCAAGATTCAGCTTTCAAAGTATGGCTTCAAGCCATGGTTAGGGTCTCAAATTACAGTAGGTTTTCCAGCCAAGACTAAGTTTCTCAAAGTAGGGTTTTAAATTACATTTTGTCTTTCAAGCCTTGCTTAGTCTTTCAAATTAGGGTCTGAAGTTCGGGTTTCAAACTGGGGTTATGGTTGGAAATGAGTGTTTCGTGAGTACGGACCGTAGGTGGCTCTCAGGTGAGGGTTCCTCAGCCGGCTGTCTTTGCGCAGGCTGCCCACGATGATGGTGACGCAGGAGAGGAAGAGCACCAGGCCTATGACGATGCCCGCCACCACCAGCGGGGACACCAGGAGAGACGCCTCGCCCCCAGACTCGCGCTCGCTCCTGCAGTCCGGGTACTCCCCATGGCTCTGGTTCGAGCTCACTGGCGGGGGCGAGAGAAAACATGTTCCGTGGATTTTTACTGAGCACTTCACATGCAATGTTCTTACCTGTATGTACAGTACATTGAAAACTCAAACACGCGAGGGACATTGGTGGTGTAGTGGTTCACATGGCTGATTTGTCCATCTGGGATGAGATTGCAGGGGTTTGTTCTCTATTTGGGTTTACTGTTTAAAAAACAAGTATGTCAGCGTGATCAAGGGGCCATTGGTCATGTAGTGGTTCGCATAGCTGACTTTTATGTAGCTGGTGCTACATAAAAGTCAGCTGATGGGATCACTGGAGTTTGCCTGTTCTCCTTATGGATTCACTGAAGACTGAATTGTCTTCAATGTATACTTAAACATAGGTTAGGGATCCTAGCACTGTTGGTGGTATAGTGGTTCATGTAGCTTACTCATGAAGTGGGCTTGAAATCACTCCAGTTCATATGTTAGGTTAATTAAAAAGGTTTTTGTTGATTATATAAACAACAGAGTTCGGGTGTGAAAGCCATTTCTCATTTAGTAATTCACATAGCTGTCTTTGGTGTAGCTGGCACGGGATCGTTGGAGGTTGCCTGTTCTCCCTGTTGGTTCGCCGAAGCCTCTAAATTGTCTTCAATGTTTACAAAAATAGACAGTACTTATGATGGGGTGCTAGCATCATGGGCGGTGTAGTGGTTCACCCAGCTGACTGTCATGCAGTTGGCGTGGGATCTCAGGAGTTTGCATGTTCTCCTTGTGGATGTTAATTGAAGGCTCAAAATCTCCTTCAATGTAAAAAAACAAAACAAAAAAAAACGTTAGGTTTCCATCGGCAGCGTAGTGTTTCACACGGCTGAGGGAACTGTGTCCGAATACTTTTGTCTACATAGCGTTTTAAAATGCTGCAGTGCGAGCAGCGTGGAATCCAAAGCTGCGTGCCAAGCGGCGCGGTGCGAGGAGAGAGAGCGAGCAGTGCGCTGCGGCGGGATGTCATGTTACGTAACAGCTTTATTCTCCCGCACACACTATCGCACACGCTACAGACTCCTTAGACTCCCTCCTCCTCCTCTGCCGCCATCTTTCCAAGCCTCATCGTTCCCCTGGAGACTTACTCCACTTCAGCCTATGAGAGATAATTAGTGCCACACTACACACACACTACACACACGCAGTATCCTTCTCAGACGTTTAACGTCTCATTGCTGTTTTTTTCACTTGGGCTTGTCCCCCCTTCATCCTCATCTTCCTCGTCGTCCCGTCGCTCTATCCTCGGGGAGTGTGTTCGTGCTAAATGCTAATATTTATAGCACTTAGTTCAACATGTGCTCATATTAATGTAGCGTGTGATGTGTAGTGCTTCTAACTACGGTTGGGGTAACTATCTTCTACAATAGTAATACAACAATTAGCGCGTGGTGACGGAATGAATTAAACTCATATCTCAAGGTACTACTGTATATAAAATGGACAATTAATTGATGTTTAATTCATCATTTTTTTATTGTTATACCTAATTATATTCTTTTTAGAATAAACATGTTTATTGATACTGTATCGTCAGAGAAAATGATACAATACATCGCAAATATCGATATTTGCTGCGAACCTGTGCAGATGTGTGCGTGGTGCTATTAAAGAGGCAGAAAAATGTTGAGCTAAGAATAAGCGTTCATGAATACGAAAATAGTCAGCCCACATTTTTAAATATTGTACTATCATAAAAAGAATGTTTTTAATCATAAACATAAAAAAGAGGCCTGCCACATACTTCAATATTTTTTTTCTTTTTGCTATTTTTCTTTTTCGAAGGGGAGCCAACCCCCAAAACGCTTATTGGCAGTGTATCCCCGCTTATTTAAGAATTGTTTGGATTTAAAATCTTTTTTTTCCCCATTGGAATTATACTGACCGTCAATTATCCGCAGATTTTTGCCGGGGGGTCCCCGCTGTACTCATCTGTCATGGTGCTTTTTTTGTGTAAATATAAGCAAAGACTCAAACCCGAGCTCATGACGACAATGAGGATGAGATGAAAACGCCAAATAAAGAGCAAATGACGTTAGCAGAGAGAGAGAGAGAGAGAGAGAGAGAGAGAGCGAGAGGAGACAAAGACGCCTCGGAGCGCTCGTCAGGCGTCTCGGAGAACGACGTCTCGGGATCGCTTTGTGGCGGCAGAACATTTCCCTCATCTGGGGATCGGCTGTGAAAGCAACACGATTCCCCCGCGTTGAGACGAGACAGCGGAGAGAAAGTGATACCACGCGCCTGGCAACTACATGGGAATTGTCTAATTTGATATCTGGAGTGGTCGGATAAAAGCTACGTGCATTCAAACGATCAAAGAATAGTATGATGGTCTCGCATGGGTGCGTTTTCCACATATTTAGTCAACAAAATACATTTTGGTATATTGGTACCTTGATTTATGTTTAACTTGTTCCACACACTGACATATAAAAGCTTGACAGACTACTAATCATACTATTAAATGGCCTGAGAAACTGTGTTCAATGTAGTTCAGGTGGAATTGCGTTAAGAATAATAAAAAATTCAAATACATTGGTACTGACTCCATGTAACACAGATGTGAAGCACTTTTTTAAGACGTAAAGCAGGCTTCTACCCCCAATAATAGTTTGACATGGCCTGGAAATGTACCACCTATCAGTTACAGGAAGTTCAGTTTGAGTTTGGGTACAACTGTATTCAGAATAATAAAAAGAATACAGAGGAATTGACGGATTGAGTGCAATACAAATGTTAAGCAGTTCTCAGAAACAGTGCTTAAACACCCAATAATAGTGTGAAATGGCCTTGGAATGTACTGTATAACAATTACAAGGAGTTCTGTCAGACTTAAATGTTCAGAATAGTAAAAAAAACAAAATCCAGTGGAATTGGCTCTATGCAAGACAGAAGTGAAGCAGTTTTTAGAAACAATCCTTATACAGTACACCATGACCTGGAAATGTGCTGTATAACAATTATATCCCATTCTTTGCAGCTTCCCATTCAAATGATTCAAAAGATACAATTCAGAATAGTATGGAAAATGTTGAGGAATTGAGTCCATGCAACACAGATGCGAAGCAAAAACCACACTTTTACTGTAGAATACATCCAGTAACAGTGTGAAGTGGTATGGGATTGACATTTACATGGAGTTCAGGTCCAGTTGTGTTCACAAGAAAACAAACACGGAGGAATTCATTTCATGCAACACCGATGCGAAGCAGTTCTCAGAAATGTGTTTAAACAAATGAATATGAGATCAGTGATATATGGGAAGGCAAAATCTCTTTTTAGCGTTTGAATTTGTCAATACAAATGCCGTCTAATGTATTTTTATGTTCACAAAATAACACTGATAGTTATTTTTGTCTTGATTTGATGTTCCTTTGAGATTGAGATTTGCGGCAAATCCAAGGACGCCAAAGTTAATCCCACTGTGTGCATCCACAGCGGGGAGTGATTTATTTGCTGGCGTCAGCTGCTGTGAAGGCAAAGATGTGCTGAAGCGTTGTAGTGGCGAACACTTGAGATGACCGCGCTCTGCGAGCCCTCCCACATGAGCCGCATGTATTATGAACGAGCGTCAAGCGGGACGCCGGCATCCGCTGCGACACTTTGTCATTTCGAGTTAGCGGCGGATTCTCGCGTATGTGACGAGGTGAGGTCGAATCTTCCTGACACCGGTTTAAAAAAAAAAAAAAATCAGTTGAGGGGAAAGTAAAACATTGAAAATACTTTGTTACTAACTTGTTCACTGCCAGCTAGTGTTGTGCTCAAGCAGACTGAGACCAAGACAAGATCAAGACTTTTGGGACTTGAGAGTGAGTCAAGACCAAGACTGGGACAAGACCCTAGAAATCGATTTTAAAAACCATGTGGTGAATTTAAGATATTTGTTGTTTTACCAAATGCTTCTCCTGCTTATCGCATTGCGAAGTTGAAGAATAGCAGATAAGCGCTGGTCTCGACCGATCTCGGCGGAAAATCCAGAGTCCGGCCAGTCCGAAACCGACACAAGACCAAGACTTTTAGGAGTCGAATACCAGACAAGATCAAGACCAAGACAACACTACTGCTAGCCATATGAGAAGCGGGATGGCGGCTGTGTGAAAGGGTAGGATGTCTGACACTCGGTTTCAAGTACCCGTCGTGTTGAGAATGTCGAACAGCTCTACTGTTACATCTGCGATGCGTCAACGTACTTCTGGTACGACCTCTGAATCCATAAAATTGCCAACAAAGACAATTGCTTTCAACACAACAGGGCGGGAGAAGTGAAATTTAACACTGTTGGATCTGATTCTTGGTCTGGTTTGACGCCAGCCCCTTTCAAAATGTACGACACAGCCATTTTTTCCCCCCCCGTGTCCATGTTGTGTGTGAATGGTACCTATACGACCAGCAGATACCGTAAAGCCGAGAGCAGGGTCTGATGTTTAACACCTGGGACTCACTTTGAAAAACCCCTTGTGTTTCGAAGAAATAGCAGCTTTACTGTTGTGTGAAAGGGGCTTCTGATGTTACCTCAGTAAATCCCGCTTTGATCGATCCATAAACACCGCGCCTCGCGTCGGCATCGGTCAGACGGAATCGAATGGTCACAAGGATTGAAGCCAGATTGGCTGAACCGCTTTAAATCCGTCTACAATCGGTTGATTAAGGACTTCATCGGTGTTGAAAATAGAACTCGGAACGCGAGCCGTCATTTGTTTTTTCCATTAGCAGTCCGGTCGCGCGGTGAAGGAAATCTCACCTCTCGCGGCGAGAGACGACACCCGCCTGCTTTTTCTTTCGCGCCTCAAGTAAAACAGCTGCTCAACCTATTTCTAATTCTTTATTATCCACTACTTTCTCCTTATGCTGCAAGATCAGTTGGCGAGTGAGGAGATTGTGTTTAGAGTACCTTATAAGGTAGAAAATTAAAATGCAATGCATTTGTGGATTTCGGTATTTCATAAACCTAAGCCTAACCATAAACCTAAGCCCTAAATTTGACCCAACCTAACCAACCCCGGCTGTTCAAATGCTTAAAACGCTGAAATACGCCCGTAGGTTCCGACAACGCCGCCATGTTTTCAGACACCAAAGTGACTTTTCTATAGAAACAGCCCTACTCTCGGTTCTCACTTAATATGAGTTAGAGTTAGCTGCGAACGGGCAAAATGGCCGCGCAACTCCTCTCACACTTATTGACAAAACACAATCCGCAGATGGCCAAATGACAAAAGGAACAAATCCTCCTCTCGCTTTCTCTCTCTCATTAAATCAGATCTTTCCTGACTCCGTATTGGTGTCTTTTACCGTCTATGCATCTTTGTTATTCCCCCACTTTGCTAATCGTAGTCCCGCTTTTCTCAGAAGCGTTACGTGGGCGATAACGAGCGTCCAGAAAGCGGGGGGGGAATTGATCAAATAGAGGAGGAAAGGGTTCGCGTTTAATCGTGTTAACGCAGCGCCATAACATCCGTCTGTGTTCCGCACGCAAACACACATTAGCGTTACGTGCGTCAGGAAAATAGTAGAACTGCATTACTGTCAACAGCCGATCAGTCTGTTTTAAATTGACGTTTGCCCTTTATTTGCCCGTCATCCGCCTCTTTTTATAATTCCGCCGTTCCAAGTCACCCCCTTCCATTTGTGACACTCGGTGTGCGGCGGGTTTAACGCTAACTTCTAATCTACCCTCCTAACGCTAGCCTACAACTCACCTCAGCTCAACTTTAGTGATGGAGCGCTTTTAAAAAAAAAAAAAAAAAAAAAAAACGACCACAGCTGAAACAAAGTGCCGTACATATATAAAAATCAAATATAAAAAATAATAATAATAATAACGTAAATAACAAGGTTAAAAAACATACACAAACAAATAGAACCCTAAAACAAGGGCAGTCTCATGCTGAGTTGAAAGTCAAAGAATAAAATAGCTTTTAGGACCAATATATCAATATAATAATAATACTAATAGTAATAATCATCATTTCAAAAAATATTCGTTTTTAATAAAAATATATTTTTTTAAAAATATAACCTTAATCTAACCGTTACAGCCTGCACTCTAACACCAACTCCTAAACCTTACACCCTAAAACTTAACCTAACCCTTACCCAGAATAACTAACCTAACCCTAACCCGAACCCTACTAACCTAACCCTAACCCTTGAACTTAACTTGCCTTCCAGCCTCACACCCTTTTTCATTATTTCCTGATACTTCCGTACTATTCATTTATTCTAAGTGAATCGAAAGCAGTCGGGTCTATTTTTCCAGTTTGCTCGGCCCGTGTCAAACAGTCAGCGCCCATCTTGACCACCTGCGGCGTTCTTTAATTGGCGGTGGGGGAGTTAGCGAGCGAGACGCAACGGCCTCGCTATTCCCGACCGTCCTCGCGTACACGTACATATGCGCACGGCTCATATCCATTTAGATAGGTGTAAGCCAACCGACCTTATAGACGCAGGTGCTCGAATGGCCACATCGAGCCAAAAAAAAACGCTGTTAAAAGCACTTTTTTTTTTTTTTTTTTTCGGCCGCCATTTCCGTAAAGCGCGCCGATGCGGTGATTGATAGCTGGCTAGAGGCGAGGCGAGGCGTGGCGGTCGCGGCGCTGATGGATAAATGATGTGTGCAGCCAGGGGGAACACACGCAGATTCCATTTCAGATCTGCCCGCATCACAGCGGTGCACCCCCACGCCCACCGTATGTAGATTTGGGTTGAGCCGTTATCTTCTTGCCACTGATAGCACACACACAGACACACACACACTAGAATTTGCCTTCATATTTAATGCACTGTATACACGCGGACACAGTTGTCTTTGAAAGACAAGGAACCGTATTGAGTAGCTTAAGCGACTGTGAGGACTCTTTAGCACAGAAAAATGACCATAATAATAATGCAAAAAGCCCTGAAAAATACTAAAATAATCAAACGCAACGATATCATAACATTAAAGAACCATAATTATTGAAATTAAGCATTTAGCTAGTCGACAAAGGCTAAGCTATGTGGTAGTTTCAAATACCCAGTGTGTGTCATTCTCTTGGTTTTATGTTTAGTTGGACATGAAACTTCATCTGAGTGGCAATAAAGAACTTGCAGCCTTTTTTTTTTTTTTCTTTTCCTTTTTTGAAGAATATTCACTCACCCTATGTAACAATTTGCTGCTTGTTGTGCCGTGAGATTTGTCCCTGCCACCGTGCCGCGCTCGTATCTCAAGGCAGCGTCGTACTTCTATTTTATTTACGCAGGCCCCGATTTCACCCCGAGTAAGTTTGTGAGTCAACTGAGACGAGGTCATCGCGATTTCAGTATTCTTGCTGTGTGCGACATTTTTGGTTGGTACGCTGTGAGATGTTTCTCAATAAAAATTGGGAAAAACCTTCCCCTAGCGCTGACCTCATCTTTCTTGCCCTGTACAAATAATGACAAAGTAACCATTGGTAGGCAGTGATGTTGATGCATTGACATTGTCATTAAATGCTGCAAAGTAGTGTAAACACATTGCTCTTTCACCACAAAGAAGCAGCGTACAAAATGTCAGCCTTGGCCATTGGCAGCGTCTTATCTCCGCCCAGCAACCCATCCCTGAGCGTTTTATCGGTCTCGTGGCCGGGCTGGGCTCCCTTTGGGGAAACGCGCGCCTAGTTCCGGGGGGGGGGGGGGGGGCAGGGGAAAGCGGGGATCCGCATGAAGAGTCAGCCGGGGGATGTGAATAATAGATCAAAGAAGGAAGGGAAGGAGGACGAACGAGGTGGCAAGCGAAAGGAGAGAAAGCGATTTAAAGGGCAGGACGCGTCCGTCCGTCCGTCCGCCGCCCCGCGTCTCCCGGACGCCTCCGCTGTGGTCAGGACGTGTTGCGTAAGCACGGGATTCATCTTTTATTGAGGAGTCTATAAATACCGTCTGCTGTTCTCTGGGGTTTAAAAGCTCAACCTCTGAGCCGGCTATAAATAAAGAGACAAGATAGCCACTAAAAAATGGATCTCGCCACTTTTCTTCCGGAAAGAAAGCTTTTATTTTTTATTTATTTATTTATTTTTTTGCTTGCCGCTTGTGTCACGTTACAAAACAACTGCTAATGAAGGATAAGCCGTCCTCCGATTACGCAAGGAGACACGCAGTAAAGCTCTGCCAATTAATGAATCACCATTTGCAAACTTCCAAATTCTACACCAGGCAGCCCATAATGACAACATGAACATTTTTATGCATACAGTGGTGCCGTGAGATACTTAAGCTTTTCGATCCTCACGGGCATACAGTATATTCTTTAGCTTTTTTTTAACTCAGTGGAGATTACTGTGTGACATATGGCCAATCTGATCATCACAAAACATGTGACCAGAGAGGAATAAGAGTACAGCACAGCCATGAACCTAAAAGTATTGCCATGTCACAAAATGCTAAAAAAAAAAAAAAAAAAAGCCTTATCTTTTATGCACAATGAATTCAAGAAATGAAAACTGTTGGTTATATAAAAATTAGTTGTATGCTGTGAAAGGTCTTATTTTCTCTATTTACTCGTTCACCAAACAAAAATGGAGTTTATTCAAATAATCGATTGTTTGATAGGATTTTCAGGAGAATACTCGAGTACTAAAATATTTGTCAGCTGCAGCCCTTCATTCAACTCCCCCATTATATTGTCATATTTTTATTGTTTCATAAAATCTTTGCTTTGGGTCCCTGTGCGATTAAGCTGCAAAAAAAATTGCTCCTCAAAATTAGGAGGTTGCTCCTCAAATGAAGAAATGATTAGCAAAATTGGTCCTCAAAGAAAAAGAAAATAATTGGAGCCTTGTGTGCGTGTGTGCGTGTGTGTGTGTGTGTGTGTTACTAAAGTGCTTCAGCGAATCATTATCCACTAAAAGTACGAGTCCTGTCCTGGCCAATCAGAAGACCAATAGGGCGGGTTATCGTTTCATAAATGCAATATTTTTTCAGGACTCGATAAATTTTCCTTGTTGTCGCTTTGGCTCCGTACATGCAAACAACTGGGACATTTTAGGGGAAATGTAGCTATTTATTAAATTCGCTAGCCCGCGAGCTAACTAGCGTGTGTGCTACGGCGCAAAACAGCGCTACGCTGGCTCGTTCGATTGTTGCGACATCGTTTAAAACAGAGATCACTAACTCGCGGTCCGCGTTCGGATCCAGAAGCAGACCCAAACGGACCCACATCATAGCCCAAAAAATCAGAGGTTATGATTCAAGACTTTAAGGGGTGCTTGGATTTTAAGCGGCGCAACATATTTCAGGCTTTGCGGTAGCGATGGACTGTACCGACCAATCACATGCGAGTTCTGCCATCATGTCAGCCAATCAAATCTGCATCGCAGGTGCTAATGACTGAAATCACTGATTGATTCTTATTATAATGTATTAAATCATTTAAAATGAAATCATTTACATTGCTTAATTGCTGAATGTCAATAAATGGAAACGAATACTAAAAACATTTAAAACAATTCAATTTAAAACAAACTATTCAGAGTTCCAAACTCAACATTTCCACATAATCAATACTGTATGTTGGTCAAGTGCCCTCGGGTCCCTGGAAATACACTATATAAATATATAAATAATAGTAATAATTTGCATTGTTTCATCTCCTCTATATTATTCATTTAGCAAACAATTCAATTGCACACTTTGTACTGTGCTCAGCATCTGCTCCATTTGCACACTGATTGAGGAGTATCTGTAACATTTGCACAACCAACATTGTCCCAGATGATCGCACGACTCGTCACTTTAAACCGCATCCACTCCTTGAAGTCTCAGCGCCCTTTGCACAATGGTCATTGCACCGGACTATTGCAATATTAGTCATTCGAACTGCTCTAAGTGCTAGAGGACTCTGCATCTTTTTGCACAATTGTTTTTTGTCAATGTCTTTATGTCCCCAAAGTGTTCTGTAAATTGACTGTCTGTTGTACTAGAGCGGCTCCAACTACCGGAGACAAATTCCTTGTGTGTTTTGGACATACTTGGCAAATAAAGATGATTCTGATTCTGATTCTGATTCTGATTTTAGTGCACAGCATTTTCCAAATATTACCTACTTGCATAATGAGATTATTCATTTATGGATAAAGTTACACCTGCTTTTAAAAGTTGTCCCTCATACAAACTATTTCAAATGACTTCTACTATTTGTCAGTGTACACTATGAGCATGCGAATAACCCGATGACGTTCATTGATGCGTGACTTCAATACGTAAACATTTCAATTGCAGCAAGCCGCGAGTCCTGTAATTACTATTACAAATGACGGTAATAACATTTCTCTTTTTTTTTTTTTTTTTTTTTTTTACCTGAGCAGATCAATTTCATCAGCATGAACTCGTGTTCACAGTGTTTCCTCCCGGCGCATCTCAACAGGCAGGAAGCCAACTTCAACCGCTCGCCGCCGACACACGCTGACGCTGCCAGTGCTCCTATTGCCGTGAACGCCGCTGCCGAGGGAGGATGGAGGGATGGAGGGATGGAGGGAGGGAGGGATAGGGAAGTCAGATGAGAGAGATAGAAAGAGGTGAGGCAAAACAAAACACATAAACAATCAACAACGGAGCACGTAGATGGACAAACATGACGGTAGGAAGGGAAGGAGTGAAAAAGGCGTGCGGCATCCCAGCCTGCTGTTTATAAAGCCTCAGGCACTGTGTGTGTACGTGTGTGTGCGTGTGTGTGTTTGTGTGTGTTTGTGTGTGTGTGTGTGTGTGTGCACGCAGTTGTGCATGGTCTTGTCTTTCTATGCTACTGCGACACAATCCTTATCTAAAGTCATCTTTCCCCATTGAAATGAATGGAAATGCCATTAATCTGTTCCCACTTCTCATGAAATATATTTTTTTTTTTCATAAGGAAAATAGCACTCTATACTATTGTACTTTATAAAAGCATACAATAAGGACATAATTATAAGAAAATCAACAATTTTTGTCACATTTCTTGCTTCAATTGAATGGACAATGTGCTGCTCCTTCTGGTGTGCTCGCCTTGGCCACCAGGGGCAGTATAATGCGTCCATCACATTCACACCGACGAGCAATTTAGCGTCTTCAATTAACCTAACAGGCATGTTTTTGGGATGTGGGAGGAAACCGCATTACCCGAAGAAAACCCACGCCGGCACGGGGACAACATGCAAACGCCACACAGGCGATGCCGGATTTGAACCCAGGTCCTCAGAACTGTGAGGCAGATGACCTAACCAGTTGTCCACCGTGCCGCCAGTATAATACACATACAAATATACAGTACATTGAGATGGACACAACTCCTAAGTAAGCCAGAGTAGTACTTTTTAATTTTTAATTGTATTTATTTTTTACAAAGGATGAAGAATATATGCCCATGAGGATTGTCGTATTGTCTTTCCACGTGTTGATCCATCATTTGTGTTCAATGATTCGATGCTTAAAGGGTCGTTGCGATATCAATAGTATCACGATACAGGCCAGGGGTTTGCTTGATAATCAATGTATTGGAAGAAAACCATGTCCCATATCTACGTAACTGAAGAAACGATATGATATTACCACACCAATAGTATTTTGATTTGTTTTCTTGTAACCCATATACTGGAAGAAAACTATGTACGATAGCTATGTTATGTAACTGTAGAAACTCTACAATATTATTGCGAAACCAGTAATATCATAATCGATAAATAGTAAGAAAGCCTCTAAGAGATCAAGTACCTTTATGTAACCGAAGAAACAATACATTATCATTGTGGTACTAAAATGTGAGATGCATATTGGCCATAATATCAATGTGTCTACATTTGATACCATTGTAGATACTATATTATATAAATTATATTAAATTGTGATATCAATATGTGCGCATGTGTGCTTCTTTTTTTTTTTTTTTAATACTTTGCTTTCGTTTGGGCGTGCATGCTTGTGTTTGTGTAAGACCCCTCGCGGATGTGTGTCTCGTCATTGCATTTTGTTGGAACATGGCCACAGGCTTTTAGTGTGTCAATCAATAACAGAAAAGCACACGTACATGACACATAAGTCATACATTTGATTGCCGGCTGAGCGCTTACACAACAACGTGGAAACATTCTTGGTAGCAGGTCTTCACGTAGGGAAGAAGAGCAAATTTTCTAATTACACAAATGGGGAAAACCTCGTCAAAGAGCGTCATTGTCACCTGTTGGCCATACGCGTCGGAATACGAAGAGGTTAAACGCTACGCTTATTTGATTCGCATTTTCAAAAAGCCAATCTCTTGTTCACATTGTGAACTTTGCCTTGTCAACGGCCTTTGGGAATACTGCCGGCAGGCCGCATAAATTGACAGAACGCTGCGGTTAAGTACGCAAACGGGAAATCGGTCCTGTCCTGAAGCCTTAACATTACTCCATCGTTACTTTAAAAACAGCAGCTTTAAAAAAAAAAACGGCGCCGACATGCCCGCCAGAGCGTCCGGCAGCGATTCTGCCAGGTCCGCCAAACGTCAGCGTACTTTGCTGCTCGAACAAGAGAGTTTACAAAGTGTGTGGGAGGAAGAGGAGAGCAGCTGCATGAGCCAAAAATCACTGCAACACGCCTACACGACTACTATACGTTTGTGTGTGTGTTTTTCCATTTCCCCTCATTTCACCGCTGCATGTTTTCATTTTTTTTTTTTTTTTTAATCCTTTCTTGCATTTGACTTGTATTTTTTTCCTCCAAAAAGACACATCCTGTCCTATTTTTCAATCGATAAACATTTGGTTATTATCATCCCTATTATTCAAAAACAGGAGATCATTTCCAATTGGCAGTGAGGAAAATGCGCACACATAAATTATGATTCCGTTTCTGCCTGCGAGGGGATCACAGTACCTTATTTGCGCCATTTTGTTTTCACTTCATTGAGAGGCAGCGTAGCTGTAGCTTGCTCGGAAATGAAATTTTAGTCGCCAAGCCACAGGTGTCAAACTCAGGGCCCTGGGCCCGATCTGGCCCGCCACATCATTTTTTTGTGCCCCACAAAAAAAAAAAAAAAAAGTATAATTGCTGCATGGATTTTGTTCTAGCCATTTTTTAAACTTTTTAAAAAAATTTTTACAGACATTCGCTTTCATTCATTGAAGTGTTGTACAGTATTGATCCAATGAAAGCGAGGCAGAACTGTTCGGCTGGAGTCAGTGTTAGCAAAGAAAAAAGACAAAAAAAGACAACTAGAACATCTGAACTTTATTTGGCTCCCATTTGAAATACGTTTACATGTGATTTGTTCAATTTGAACACAGCCACATCCCCAAGTATAAGAGGGTGTGCACACTTGTGCAAGCATATTTTTGCAGTTGTTTATTTTTGCCCCACTTCTGGAAAATATTTTTAAAAATGAAACTGAGTTGTACAGGTAAAAGTTTAGAAATGATTTATCTTGGTCTCACTTTTTTGTCTTTTTTTTTTTGGGAATCACAACTTGGCGCTCAAACAGGGGTGTGTAGACTTTTTACAAAGGAAAGGCAAAATGTTCCCGTTTTCTCCTCCAGAATTCATACCTTGAAACGCAAAATGTGCCAAATTTTCCTTCCAAATAAAAACGTGTTGCTACGGACAGATGTCTTTTTGCACTTCTTTCCCTACATGTGACATGATCAACGTGTCACATGTCAGTCACGTGATGACGCTCTGGTAACATCACGTGACGAATGTGACATTGACGCACATGCACGCGCACCCCCCCCCCCCCCCGCCCCTCATAGAGACATGCTTACCTGCACGACACGGATGCCACGTGATCCTCCTCAGAATGTCCTCCTCTCCTTCCCTCCTCGCCTCCTTGGGTCCTTCCTCCCTTCTCCTTTTTCGTCCTTTTCACGCCCGTGCTCGTGCACGGCATCACGCTCGTCCCCGCGCTCCTCCTCCTCCTTCTTCTTCTTCTCTTTCTTGGCGTGCCCTTCCCTGCAGGATGTTCCACTTCAGCATCATCAGCATCCCGCCAGCATCCTCCTCTTCATCCCAATCCTCATCCTCGTATAGTCCACTGGCGCCCCCCAGTGGTCACACTTGGTTTGAGAATTTTTTTTTGTTTTACTCTGTTTTCTTACAATAGAATAAAAAGCAATATGTGAAATAATTAATTAAAAACAATAGCATATAGAACTCTAAAAATTGCACAGTGTAAATAAATAAAAGGTTGAGTGAAACAAATGAATGTAAGAAAAGTATTTGAATACTAAATAAAATTGATTCCAGTACTAATTGACCACTGCGTGGCGGCAAAAGTCACATTTCTTCATTTGTCAGCCTGTTTTCGTGCAGCTCAATTTCTTTGCTTGGAGCCTTTGCGACTCACTTTTTTTTTTTTTTTTTTTACTTTGAACCTTTTTGCAGTACACTTTGTATTCGTGGTGCCATAAAGTGAATTTAATCTCTGGCCCCATTCACCAAGGGTGACATAAGTA
Organism: Phycodurus eques; assembly: GCF_024500275.1. Classification (NCBI taxonomy): domain Eukaryota; kingdom Metazoa; phylum Chordata; class Actinopteri; order Syngnathiformes; family Syngnathidae; genus Phycodurus; species Phycodurus eques. The sequence continues at coordinate 4,569,973 of NC_084535.1, forward strand.
GTCACATTCTGTGTTGCAGTAGAAATAGAACAAAATAAAAATAAAAAATCTGGTAAAAGTAAATTCACTGATTCAACTGTTGTAGTAAAAGAACAAAAAAAAATGTATAAAAAGTTAAAAAAGGAAAAAAATGTACATGAATCTTCAAATTTTGTTTTCTTTTTTGATGGGGAAAAAGATGTATTTTTAAGTTTTATTTAAAACAATTGTTTTACTGTAACAACACTGCATTAGCTGTTTTTGTAACACTGAGGGGATGGATTTTCAAATGTCCTGGTTTGTATAAGACCCTCTGTTCATGTAGTTACGTGTGCGTGTGTGCGTGTTTCCAGCCAAGGTGCGAGGCGCCCAAAGGCCCCGGTGGAATGTCATAAGGTACTGCAAAGATGGTTCTTTTCATCCAAATCTGAAATCGGATTCTTCTCTGCATTTTCCACCCTGGGCGACTCCAGAAACCAACTTAACCCGCTCTCGCCCTCCCAAAAATGGACAAATAAGACTTCCAGACCCCCGCGTTTTCTGTTTTCTGGTTGTCGAGTTACTGTTGAATGGATTGGGTTCCAGAGGTGGCGATGAAGAGAAGCGTCTGCCGTGTTTTTTTACTCCTGGGTCTTTGGCTCCGCGGCTGCCGAAGCGAAGCCCCGAGGCCCGGCCCGGGAAAGGCGCCGCATCTGATCTTCATCATGACGGACGACCAAGGTTACGGCGACGTGGGCTTCCACGACTCGGACATCCGCACGCCCGTGTTGGATCGGCTGGCGGCAGAGGGGGTGAAGCTGGAAAATTATTACGTTCAACCCATCTGCTCGCCCTCTCGGAGTCAACTCATGACAGGACGGTGAGCGACCCTTTCGTTTGGGAATATACGACGCTTCCGCAGTACAGTGGCACCTCGACTTACGAGTGACCCGACTTTCGAGTTTTTTTTTATTGCCCCTCCCACTTAAAGTTTACTGGAAAATGAAACATAAGACAAAGAGAAAAGAGTTATTTATTTATGTTTAACCAAAGCACATACATTTGCGTTACGAAAGTCAGCTAAGCTAATGCTAACACGCAATGTAAAACACCACAGACGTGCTAACAAACTAGCATCCACGTCACAATTGTAAACTTTTAAGAACCGGATACTTGAGGGAAAAAAAACAACAACAAAAACGGGAAGTTTCATATTTGGAGTTTTCTAAACCTTTTTTAAAATATTTTACTGAACTTTATAGATTTTTTTTTTTTTAATATATATTTTTTTAAACTTTTTTATGTGTTTTTTGAAAGTTATTTATGTACATATGTATATATGTAGCGTATATATATGTATATCTGTGTATATATAAATATTTGTACTCTTACACAATATATCATTTGGAGCAAAATGTATCATAAATTTGAAAATTGAATTATTTTACACAACTTAGTTCATTTGGTGTTTTTTCCTTTATTTATATATTTTTATTATTTTATTGGATTATTTTCATGTTATTTTCATGGAGATGTGTTTCATTTTTTCATATCAATTTTGAGTATTTGCTTTATAACAAAACAATCATTTTTAGATCGTTTTTGTGCATTTGAATATATTCCATAAAAATATATAAAAAGTGTTATATGTTGTTGCACTCGCAACAAAGTATCAAATTTGACGTTGAATTTGTGACCAAATTTGTTGTATTTTATAGAATTGTTTTCATGGTTTGTTTTGACGTATTTTTATAGTCTAATATGTGTTATTTCATTTCCTATATAACGTATATTTGAAAAAATATATATATTTTTAAGAAAAACATCTAAAAAAAAATAGCTGCATATCAAAGCACTGTTTGTGACACCTACAAATCATAAATGTCCCATAACCCTTGTGTGAAATATACTTGAATGATACTTTCTTAAAGGCATCTCACCAAGCTTTTGTTTGTTTGTTTGTTTGTTTGTTTGTTTGTTTTCTGGTCAGCTACCAAATTCACACGGGCCTGCAGCATTCAATCATCCGTCCACGTCAACCCCTCTGCCTCCCCTCGGAGTTCCCCACCCTGCCCGAGCGCCTGTCCGAGGCGGGTTACGCCACGCACATGGTGGGGAAATGGCACCTGGGCTTCTGCAGGCCCGGCTGCTTACCCACGGGACGAGGCTTCGGCAGCTTCCTGGGCACGCTCACCGGTAGCGGAGATCACTTCTCCTATCAGAGCTGCGACAATGCCGAAGCTTGCGGATTTGACCTGCATGACGGAGACAGGCCGGCGTGGGAGATGACGGGAAATTACTCCACTCTGCTGTACGTTAACAGGTGAGGGTCGCAGTTTCTACCACATTAGCGACTGTGCCGCATCGGCGCCGATACTGTGCGTCTGTACCATAAAAATGTGTTCCTTGGCACTCCCACTTGACGCTTGATGTAAAACACCAACTCAAGAGAATGACGTTGTGTCTTCAATCAAACAAGTGTTGTCGTATTAAAAAAAAAAAATAATTATATATTTTTTAAAAGTCTGCTTGCCTCAAATGTAATTACCGGCGAGGGAGCTTCTTTTTCCTTTGCGTTTTTGAAAAGTTCCTTCTACATCTGCAGAATGGACTGAAAAGGATGTAAGACGCACGCCAGTTCCAGTAGATGGTGATAAGGTTAAGGAAACATGACTACAGTCCATTGATTCCCAGGCTAATTTGAACACCCTCTGACTGACGGCATGGATGTCAAAGGTCGAATTGCATATGTGCCTCGGCTCAATAAGAGTTGGGTAAACGGCCCTTAGGAAGCCTTTTGGGGGAAAGTTTTTTGAAACCCTCATGTTCCGACTCGTCCCCTCCTTTCTTCCCAAACAGAGTGAAGCGGATCTTGAAAAGCCACGACCCCGGCACGCCTCTCTTCCTCTACCTTTCCCTACAGGCCGCCCACACCCCACTGCAGGCACCTGAGCGCTTCCTGGACTTGTACTCGTCGCAGAGCAATCGCGTCCGGCGCCACTACGCGGCCATGCTCAGCTGCTTGGACCACGGCGTCGGTCAAGTGGTCCACCAGCTAAAAGCCGGCGGTCTTTACGAAAACTCGGTTGTGATCTACTCCTCCGATAACGGAGGGCAGCCGCTGTCCGGCGGAAGCAACTGGCCGCTCCGGGGCGGCAAGGGGACGTACTGGGAGGGAGGCGTTCGGGCGGTGGGCTTCGTCCACAGTCCCCTCCTGAAGACCAAAGGCGTGGTCAGCAAGGCGCTCATCCACGTCTCCGATTGGTACCCGACGTTGCTGGGCCTGGCCGGCGTCCCGCAATCCCGCCGGGACCTGGACGGTCACGACGTTTGGGGCGCCATCAGCGAGGGGCTCCCCTCCCCTCGCACGGAAATCCTGTTCAACATCGACCCGGTCTCCAGGAAACCCGGGGAGCCCTACGACAAGGCCTTGGTGCTCAACGGCTTCGGGATCTGGGACACGGCGGTGAGGGCGGCCATCCGGGCCGGGGACTGGAAGCTGCTGACGGGAAACGTGGGCGACGGCGACTGGACGCCGCCGCGGGCCTTCGCCGACGGTCCGCAGCGCCGGCAGGGACTGGAGAAGGCGCGCAACGAGGTGGGCAAGTCGGTATGGCTGTTCGACGTCTCCTCCGACCCTTACGAGAGGCGCGACGTGGCCCGAGCCCGTCCGGAGATCGTCAAGCATCTCCTGGCCAGGCTGGCGGAGTACAACCGGACCGCGGTGGTGCCGAGAAACCCGCCCGACGACCCCGTGGCGGACCCCCAGCTGCGCGGCGGGGTTTGGGGACCCTGGCTGGGACTGGAGGGCAAAGAGGGGCAAGACGGAGAGGGGGCCGGCAGGAGGGACCGCGGGACGAAAGTCAAGCAATGCAAATTATGCAAAATAAAAGCGCTCTTTAAAAAGGTGAGGTCACGCCTGCAAAACAATGCCGTGTTCTTCTAACGACGGCAAGGCGTTGTGCTAGTTAGTTAGTTAGTTGGTGAGCAAGACTGTATAGGTTGGTAGATAGGTAGTGAGCAAGATTACGGTCCAAAAATGTCTTGGTTGGTTGGTTGTCGGTAGATAGCAAGACGATGCAAAAAACAACCTCTTGGTTAGTTAGCAAGATTACATAACATTAATAACCAATACCGTTCTTTCGGAGCAGTTATTTAGTTAATTAGTTCGTTGATTAGTTACACAAGTGTTAAATAAGGGTTAAAAATCCAGAGCTAACTGAAATCGCAAGAGTCTGCATGAGAGCATTTCTCGCCCGGATGGTGTCTTCGTGACAAGCGACGTTCAGCAAATCTCCGTATGCTCCTCCGCGTACGCCGCATGGACACAGCCAATGAAAACGTCTTTCAACATGTATTTATGACTCAAGTCTGCTTAAAAGTCTTTACATTTCTGGTACAAAATAAGAAGAAGGATGAAGAAATGCTTTCAGGGTGACTGTGTTGTCCATGTAGACCCCAAGATGACAAGAAGACACCCTCAGGCCTCTTTTTTTTTGGGGGGGGGAATATTTTTGCCAAACGTCACCTTCTTTTCTGTCCTTAGGATATTATACACTTATCTGAGCTCCAACCGCCATATAACGAGGCCACTTGCGTACATTTGCGTGGCGCCGCCAATATAAGCCGCCTGGATTGGTCACGAATATTCAGCTGTCCTCATGGGCCGCTTGTGGTCAACTCCCCCCCGTCAGCGTCCCACCATCAGTCCCTCAGCGACCCTCTCTCCCATTCCCCGACGTCTCCTCGTCCTACTCGCTCTGGTGCGTCTCGCGCGCAGATCCATGACGCACGCTTAAATAATTGAGATATGTGCTGACAATTCAGTACATTTTCTTTTGACTTTCCAATACCCTTCTTTGTAACCACCTCAACCATTTGATTTGAAGCGCCATTTTTATTCGAGTTATAGCCTGGTACGTATATGTAGTATATATTTGGTGTACTGTATGTTTATATACTGCATTGTATACACATTGTAGCGCATAGAACAGTCTTAAAACCACTTTTTAGCCTTGAAAATGTTTATTTAGCAGAAATCAATTGTCTTTTTTCCCCCAGAGTGCCCCCTGTTGGACATTAAAAAAGTGCAATTCTTTGAATGCTTCAATGCCAATTATTATTATATTATTTTTTTTACTTTTTTTTTTTCCAAAGTTTTATTTCATTTGGAAATTCTTTTTAAATCCAAAGACAATAATGATATGTTGCAATTGACCATTGTTTATTATTGTGGTTGGCGTACTGCATCATATTGTTTCTCATATTCAGCAATATCAACATATAATATTTCTGCACTGCTGCAACCGCAATACTAAAATATTGTTACGTTGCTTTTCGTTCTGAAGTGATTCTAATTCACCAAAACTTGTTCATTGCCCTGTTTTGAAGGAGAAGAAAAAAAACACCAAAAACAAAAAACGTGACCGGCTGAGACTTTCGAGTGGGATGCCCACGCGAGCCTCTTCCAGTCTGCTGCGGATGGCCTGTGGAAATAAAGCAGCGTCACATGCTATCAATCACCAAGGAGGTGACACACAAACGCGTGCCCACACATCACATCACACACACACACACACACACACACACACACACACACGCACACAGGCGGGCACACAGACACGATTACATCAAGTACGTGGGCGGGAGCTGTCGCATCCATTGTTGGCTGACGCTCATTTGAACTTAACTGTGCCTTTTGCTCGCTATGCCACAAAGAAAAGAAACAAAATAGTATCGGGAAGGGAATTTAGTAAAATAGTGCTCTGAGCCCAAACATCCATCAAGTATATCGATATGGTTCATGAAAGATGATAACTAACATTCAATTGCACTATGCACTGCCCCCCCCCCCCCCCCAAAAAAAAAAAAAAAAAAAAGCATGACTTACTTTCTGAGCCTTATATCAATCTCTGGGCCTCACATTATGGGATGTTGCATCAGGAAAAGTGCTGAGCGCAATAATCGACTGTCCCTTATAGGTCAAAATTGGAGCTGAGCCTTGATTTTGAGGGATATTCCAAAATGGCAAAAAAAAAAAAAAATGGAGCTGGACCATTCGAAGTTCTCAGCGGCTCCTTGGAACTCACAATAAAAGGGCACGTCACGATACTCAGTGGGGGAGTCCACATGCCAACTATGTTGCCCACTATGATGAGATCCAGCGTTACGAAGATCATAATGCTCAGTTCATTCCTCGGGCGGTCTTTGAAACATCAAACGTCATCGCCCTCACAAAGAGCTGCTATGGAAATTGGAGACATCTTTAGGATGATTTTTCAGCAAAATTGGAAAGCTACCTAAGCCTGAAATATACACATTAAATATGAATTCAATGTATGGGAGAAACGTTCCGGAGGGACAAACAATTGTATTATTTAAAAAAAAAAGTGTTGACAATTTAAAATAATGGATAATTTGAAATGTATATTAATTATACAATATACACAACGCATGATTCGTATTTATTTGATACTATTTTGATGAGCCCATTTATTTATATTTATGAAAAATAAATGATTCTGGGGTGAAAAAAACCATTTTCTGTGTTTTTTTTTTTTTTTTGTCACTACAGGAACAAATGTGTGGGTTTTTATGTCGCTCTGCCACAGAGACGACAATTCCTACATGTTTTCCAAATCTATTTTCGCAAATTGTGCTTGTATAGTTGGCGCTGCGAGCGTTTTTCTACGCTTTCGACCGCCCTCTCGTGCGGCTTTACTGAGGACACATCAACCGGGCGCGGAGCCTTTCGCGCTGTCAGCGGTCAGAAAGGAAAGAGGAAAAAAGCGTCTGAACGGCAAACATTCTTGCTGAGTGACTCATTCCCCTTTGGCCTCGGCAACACTGCTCTTACTGTTACATCGTGTCATCGAAGGCTGCTACCGAAGCGCTTCAGGGGAGGAGCTTTCGAACCACTAGATTGCGACCCCCCCCCCCGAGGTGTACTTGTGGTCTTCGGCCCGTCAGGGAACGAGTTCGCCTTGATCATCAACTAAAAAGTGTTCGTTTGAGAACATTTTCCCAAACGCCGAAGCGAGATAAAGGCCTTCAAATCTTTCCGAAGAGTTATTATCGAACAAGTGAATCGTCTCGACGTTTTCATCGTAATCGATGAGAACATCAAAAAATATATACAGTTGAAAAGCGTCGGTCGTGTCACTCTGTACTTCCATCTCGACGACATCCCCCGCGGCTGAATCAAGCCTGCACGGCGAGAAAATGGAATAGTCCATTGCGTGAGAAGCAAGGCGTATCGAATACTTTTCAGCATTCTCTATCACCTTGTACTGTCCGATGAGCCACTTTTGTTGGTCCTCGGTTAAATTACCTGCCACGGTTATCTAAAATGAAATATTTCCGACAAGACATTCACCAAGAAGCGAAATAATCGACATTGACACATGCTGATGACGATTCGGTTGCACACTGAATCAAACAGGTGACCATAGGCACCTTTTTTTTTTCTTTTTCTTTTTTTGCTCATAATTTAGCGTGAAGAATGAAGCGTACAAAAAGAGGCAGATGGGTACAAGTGATCACAGGGAGGGAGGCCCGGCTTGTTTAGCGTGTCACACAGCCTTCGGGGTGACGCTAATGCGGTGTGACGCTACAGCGGCCGGGCGTTTAAGCCGAGACATAAATTAGCACAACGGCTGCGTCATTACGGGGTTATTGCGACATTTCGGAGTGTAACGAGCTAGTTCCAGCGCTAATGTACTGTACTTGGCAGCAGTGGACTATCAAGAGGGCCTTACACTATCCCGATTTTCAGTCTCCTGGTGATGTTTTTTTTTATGGCTGTAAATCGTTGCTTATGATTATGTCCTCCTTTCTTACTTGTGCACACGGCATTCAAATGCTTGACAAGAGAGCAAACTGAAAGCATCCCGCATTATTCAGCGGGTCTTGGCTTGGTGTCAGTGCAGCAAAAACATGAAAATATTGCGGCATTCATCTCAGCTCGTTGAAAGGAGGACGCCGTCTACATCAGCTGATGTCGAGTCAGATTTGTTTGTGTTGAGACGAGAGTAGCGAGGCTCAAACTGACCCTGGAGCTGCTGCGCGTTGGAAACCATGGAATTACACTACTACGGTCATAGATGAGCTCTGATAGAGAGGTCTTACTCTGACAATTATTTTCTTTACCTTAGCAGAAATGCTTGATAAGAACACACGATCAGACTCTGAAATCATTCATGCTAATCTAGAACTTACATTTGAATATATTTCTTGTTATTTTTTTTATTGATTATTATTTTATTTTTCAGATAAATGCAGCCCTATGGGGGGCACAAGCCAGTGCAAACTGTAGGCCGGTCCCAAGACCGGATAAACGCAGAGGGTTGCGTCAGGAAGGGCGTCCGGCTTAAAACATTGCCAAACAAATATGAGCGTTCTTCCAAAGAATTCCATACCGGATCGGTCGCGGCCCGGGGTTAACAACGTCCGCCACCGAAGCCGTCAACCTGCGGGGCACCGTTGGAAATTCAGCTACTGTGGGTCGAAGTCGAGGAAGAAGAAGAGGTGGAAAGCGGGTTCTTCGGCAGAAAGAGAAGAGGAACGCACAGAGCCTAGAACTGAATGCGAGGACTTTGAATGTTGGGACTATGACAGGAAAATCTCCGTAGTTGGTTGACATGATGATGAGGAGAAAGGTTGATTGAGTGTGTGTCCAGGAGACCGGGTGGAAAGGCAGTAAGGTTAGAAGTTTAGGGGCAGGACAGGAGGAGCTTCCAGAAGACAGGGCCACTGCAGCCAAGGTGATCGGAGAGGCAGGCAGGAGAGTACTTGGTGTATCTTCTGGCAGGAAAGGAGAGAAGGGGACTTGGTGGTGGAACCTTACAGTACAGGAAAGCGTACAAGGAAAAAGGTTCGCTAAGAAGAAGTGGGACACTGAGAGGACTGAGGAGAGGCGAAAGGAATACATTGAGATGCGACACAGGGCAAAGGTAGAGGTGGCAAAGGCCAAACAAGAAGCATATGATGACATGTATGGCAGGTTGGACACTGAAGAAGGAGAAAAGGATCTGTACAGGCTGGCCAGACCGAGGGATAGAGATGGGAAGGATGTGCAGCAGGTTAGGGTGATTAAGGATGGAGATGGAAATATGTTGCCTGGTGCCAGCAGTGTGCTAGCTAGATGGCAAGAATACTTCGAGGAGTTGATGAATGAGGAAAATTAGAGAGAAGGGAGAGTAAAAGAGGCAAGTGTGGTGGACCAGGAAGTGGCAATGATTAGTAAGGGGGAAGTTAGAAAGGCAGTTGGTCCTGATGACATTCCTGTGGAGGTATGGAAGCATCTAGGAGAGGTGGCTGTGGAGTTTTTGACCAGCTTGTTCAATAGAATTCTAGCGCGTGCGAAGTTGCCTGAGGAATGGAGGAAAGGTGTGCTGGTGCCCATTTTTAAGAACAAGGGTGATGTGCAGAGGTGTGGCAACTATAGAGGAATAAAGTTGATGAGCCACACAATGAAGTTATGGACAAGAGTCGTGGAGGCTAGACTCGGGACAGAAGTGAGTATTTGCGAGCAACAGTATGGTTTCATGCCTAGAAAGAGTACCACAGCTGCATTATTGGCCTTGAGGATGTTGATGGGAAAAGTCCAGAGAAGGTCAGAAGGAGCTACATTGAGTCTTTGTTGATCTAGAGAAAGCCTCTGACAGAGTACCCAGAGAGGAACTGTGGTACTACATGCGGATGTCTGGAGTGGCAGAGAAGTATGTGAGAATAATACAGGACATGTACGAGGGCAGCAGAATAGCGGTGAAGTGTGCTGTAGGTGTGACAGACGAATTTAAGGTGGAGGTGGGACTGCATCAGGGATCAACCCTGAGCCCCTTCCTGTTTGCATAAAATTATAATTTTCTAACAAATAATAATACAGTTATGTCTTGAGACACAACTGACAGACTTTGGAGTTTTTTTTTTAGATTTTTCATTGGATATTTTTTTTAACTTGAATAACAAATGTGAGTCGGCATAATGGGGAAATGTAGGTCCCAGGGTGACAACAGTTGAGAACCCCACAGCTCTACAGTAACCTATGTCAAAAAAATAAAATAAAAAAAAGAATGAACCCATTCGTTTCAATGCCAACAGTTTTTACGCTGCCCAACTCCACCTCTTTTATTATTTGTTTTAAATTAGCATTTTGGCTACGGACTGCTGAAAGGGGGGTGGCAAATGGCCCCCGGACCGTGGTTTGTCCACACCAGAGCTTCTTCGCGCCAATAGACGATCTCGGTCTGCTCCGGCTCCTCGCCCCGCCCCCTCCGCGCGGAGCTCAAGGCTCTTCTGTGGCGTTTACCTCTCCGCGGCCAGCCTTCACGATCCCCCCCCTTGTCCCCTCCAACATGGCCACGCTGCTCACCTCAACCCGCTTCACGGATGAATACCAGCTCTACGAGGAACTCGGGAAGTAAGCGACCCCTTCCTTTACCCCCCCCACTCTCTCTGTCTGCTCTGTGCTCCATCTCGTTGAGTGTCGCCTGCTCTTTAATCCCCAATCGTGGCGTTTCGAGGTGCATTGCGCCATGTTGGGCTTCTGAAACTTGGTGGCGAAGCCCCACACCACCCCTCTTCCAGGACCCCCATCGGGGGGGGCGCACAGCCTGCTGGCATCCTCTCTCCTGCACACATGCACCATGCTGTTTTGGTGCACTGATACCTTATTCCGTTTTGCATGCAGGACTGCACTTTTTTTTTTTTTTTTTTTTTTTTTTTTTTTGGTATAGCACGACCCTTCTGCTGCACCCATTTTGTGTGTGTGTGTGTGTGTGCGCGCGCGCGCGATGACCACACAAACGACGACGAGGCTGCAAAGCTGCTGTCTTAATCTCTCCGCACCTCCATTAGCGGCGGCGGCCGCCGCGTGCCTTCAAATGCGAGCAGGCCAGCGGAAGCGACTACTTGTTGTGCAGTCTTCTCCTGTTGACCGCCAGTTTGCTCATGAAGCCAGGGAGTGAAACGCGCGAGGCGTTCAGTGACACCTCGTTGACTTTTTTTTTTTCTTTCCTCATAGGAAATACTGTAAAGTCGATTCATCTGTGGCAGGGTCAAACTCTTCCCATGTCCCCATTATAAAATGCACATGCGCCATTTTTATGTTCTCAACTGTTGTGCAAGTGTAAAAAGATCGCCACTAAATAATTTAACCACTGGGGAAAGAAAATAGGTACAATTTCCCCATAGGAAATAATGTAACGTCAGTTGGTCTGTTCCAGGGTCAAACTCTCCCCATCGTCATAACTTGACGAGTGTCAAACTTCACCTTCCAGTGTCGGCTTCTGGTTCTAAAGTTACAATCGCACCCCTTTTGCAGTTCACGAACACTCTTCCGTGGTGGCGTCGTAGTTCTGTTGGTTAGGTGAAACTTCCGTTGTCGATTTCTCGCCTCCAGGGGCGCCTTCTCCGTGGTGCGGCGCTGCGTGAAAAAGTCCACGGGGCAGGAGTACGCCGCCAAGATCATCAACACCAAAAAGCTGTCGGCCAGAGGTGAGTCGCCGAATGCTTTTTCCTCGAGTGGAATTCCTAAAAAGCCGCCGCTTCCTTGTCACGCTCCGCACGCTTTCCTCAACAGCGAAAAGCGAAAAGACACCGCAGGGCCGAGTGCCCGATTCACATTTAAAGTGGACAAATGATGGAAAATTGGCCTTTATACAATCGTTTGCAGACCGCTAATATGTATCACATTTTCCTCCACATTTACAAAAGGCTTGATTCTGATCTGAAGGCATCCGATTCCATTCCTTTTTTAATTTTGTATTTATTTTTGGTAAATCCGTTGCCGTGACTCGCATTCAAATTTTGACACTTGAGAGCAAAACAATCCAAGAAAACGCAAACTTCAGATTTCTCCGTTCTTTCGCATTGCTTTCTGTGCTTCCTCGTTTGGCATAGAGAGCGCTGCTGTTGTCGCTTGAGAAAAATGAAATGGCGATCACGTGACCGTTCTAAAGCTAATCAAAAGCAAAGGAACATGGAGGGAAAGAGAGCGAGGAAAAAAGATAAAACGGAGAGAAAGTAGAGGGGAAAAGAAAGTGGGGGAAGGAGAGAGTGAGCGAAAGAAGAGGGCTAGAGAGGGAGAAAGAGGGAGCGAGAAAAGTCGAGTGAGGAAAAAGGGTGAGAACAGAAGGAGGAATGAGTGAGGGGGGGGGGGGGGGGGAAGAGAGAATAAGCAAGAGGGGGAAAGAAAGAGGGTGACAGATATGAGAGGGAGTGACAGAAAAGAGGTTGTGAGAGAGACAGAAGAGGTGAAGAGAGGAAAAAAAAACAGCGAGGGAAGAGGGAGAGAGAGAAAATCAAGCTTTGGCAACAGAAAGGAGAAACAGAACGCAGTTTAGTGTTTCTTCTTTTTCCTTCATTTCTCTTTTTCCTCTTTGGCATTGAGATGATAAACCACACCTAATATCTATATCTATATCTCTATCTCTAGATCTAATGGTGGAAACAATTTTGAAAGGAATTATCTTGGTCTCTCTTTTTCTTTCTTTAATATATATAAGAAAAAAGACTGGCATTTGGCCAGGGGGTGCGTCGACTTTTTAGATCCGCTATAGAAATGTGGAAAATTTGATCAAGCGGCAATTGTGAAGCTAATCTAAGGAAAAGTATATCAGCAAGACGGTCTCCATTTGATAGGATCTCGCGCACGGACGCACGGACGTTCTCTTCCTGTTGTGTGTTGGCAGTTTTTCGTACTTTGGTCCAAGTGGTGCAATAAAACATCTGAATAAAAGCGCCTCCGTTAGCGCTCGCTAATGTACTTAGCTGCAAAGTCTGATTACTGCCGCCGTAAGTCTCGTGTATGCACGCGCCACCTTGTAAACAAAACGCACACACGCCGTCTGATTCCTTTAATATCGCCCAATGTTTTCATTTGTTTATTGTTTTACACGAATATCGGTATTGTATCGTGCGGACTCCTATTCGCAAACATCCACGTGGCAATAAGACAACGCCAAGAAATTGCAAAATGGGTAAATCCGGTTACGCTGTTATGATCGACATACGCTGAAGCCCCTTTCGCGCTGTCGGAGGAGCGTCAGAGACAGTAGAGAGGTGGAGATGTGACAGAAAGGAAAGAGAGAGGGAGCGTGAGAGAAAATACACAGAGAATGAAAAGAGAGAGACAGAAAAAAAGGGAACTAGAACAGAGAGCAGGAGAAAAGAGAGAGTGGCAAAAGAAAGACAAAGGGAGAGGAAAAAAGAGAGAAGCGAGTGAGCAAAAAGACAGAAAAGAGAGTGAGAGAGAATAGAGAGAGAAGAAGGAAATTGTTCCAGAGCAAGCGAAAAGAGACTGAGAAAGGAAGAAGAGAGTGAGATCTGAGCGAAAAGAGAGCAAGTAAAGAGCGAGAGAGGTTTTTTTTTTTTGCAGGATCTCTGCGAGTCCCAGGCCACTTCTCCATGTCGCTCATTGCATATGTGACTCGTCAAATATTTACACTCGCGCCCGTCGACGACGGGTCCGCGGGCCGGGATGGCGGAAAAAAACAAAACCGACGAAAGCCAACGAGACGTTTGCCTCACCGGCACGAGGAAACGCAACTTGTCCAAATGAAAGCGCGATGAGGAAGCCTTCCTCGCTTCCTTTTATGCGACACTATCGCTTCGATCTGACCACACGCTCTCACTATTTATATTCGAGTCATCCTCGACACTTCCCGCCATCCTCTCCTTTCGTGACTGTGTGAAGCGTTACCACTTTGTGCCGCACACGCACACACAAAAGTCTTTTGCCGGACTGAAAATGCGAAAGTAAAACGTGGAGAGCTCGCTAAAATTGAAAGAGTCCACATTAAAGCACTTGATCTTGTTTTTAACGACCACGATATGGTCTAAATCAATACTGTAATAAAGGGAGCGATAGCAGCTATCGGTATCGGGCCCATAGCGACCTTATTTCAAAGTATCGAGGACTCGTGGAGGCTTCCAGTTAGTCCTCCTCGCCAGTAGTTGGCGTTACACGTCGGCGAATCATCATGTGCGTCAGAAAGAAAGAACGGTGCGTTCACAATGATCTGTTATTGTGTGAATTGAAATTCTATGGATCAAAATGACTGGTGGCGTGAACACTCGTACTGGTATCCGTCTGAAAATAGGTGGTATCGAACATCCCTACAATAAAGTATAAAGTCAAACTTATTGGAGGAAGGCGACATGTGGCCCGGTTGTGTTTGTCCCGGATGGAATAAATCCACTACGCCATAAAGGTCAGCTTTCCAGATGCCACGTCTTGCCATCATCTCCGTTTCCATTTACCATATGTTTCAAACTGTCAAAACACTTCAAGAAGTCGTCATTTTGAATGCTAACGCCAAAGAAGAAGCTAACTACAAAAGAGGTGTCGTTTGTACGAGGTCACTGGTCGGGCCGACCAAATTTCTGGCACGCCACAAGTACGGCCGGTCGGTATTGAGCGGTCGTTCTTTGACCGGGCTTGAAATCGTTCCCAATTTCCTAATAATCAAGAATGTTCTCCGACTATCGAAGCAAATCCCGTAGAATTAACTAGCACGTTATGTGGACTCTGAATGCTAATGCTAAGCAAAGCTAACATCGAAAACATGCTCCAATTGTACTTGACAGCTCACACTGTATAGTAGCGCGCCGGAGCGAACAATTGTTCCTCGTATCCGACAAAAGTTACGGAATCTTGTCTGAAATCGGGCTTTAAGTGGCTTGACTTGACTTTTCGCACTGTACGTTCGGATTGTCGCTGTTCCACTTTAGTCCGAAAATAATATGTCAATATTCTGTCACTCAAAACTATTCCAAAAAGAAAATATAATAAAATGTTCCTGACAAAATATCCAGAATTATTCCTGAGAGTTTATTATCGGGCTTAGCACCTCTGGATGCGTTATTTCCGTGACCACGTGACTCAGTATGGTGTCATTGGAAGCGTCTAACAGCAACGATCCTATTCGTTCGTCTCGTCTGTTCTCCGTCCTCCGTGAACCAGGATGTAGCGTAGCAGATGGACAAACCAACACAAATCTAGAACGCTATGAATTATTTTCACTTTTATTGATGGTTCAGCCTTGGTGGAGCTCTTTGCTACACGCTCCACATATTATACTCCACGTATATGTACATGATCATTATCGCATTGCTAAAAACACAAAGCTAATGCTGGCTGAAGACTCTTTGCGCAGTCCAATATGTACGTCTAAGTTAACCTGTCCAAATATTGATTGGACTGTATTTTCCATCATCTCCATTTCCATTTGCGTGTCATATTCGGGAGTGCTTCAATCATTTCAGTTATCTGTGGACTGTGAGCGCAAATGCTAAAAACAAAGCTGACAGCGAACCAAGCTTCGACTGTGTAGGCCACTGAAACTTTCTGGTACGTCCAGTCCGGAGCAACCAATCGTTCCTCGACCAGTCTTAAAATCGGCCCTGATTTAAAAAAAATAATAATAATAATAATAAAAAAGTTTGACAAGTGTCAAAACAATTCACATTGCCACCGTCGGCAGACTCTGAACGCTAATGCTAAAAAATAATGCTAACAAGGAACCAACACACTTGCCTTGTAAGTTATAATGACTGCTCATGTTTGGTAATGCTAACGATGCGAAGTGAAAAACGTTCGAAACGGTAACCTCCCTGGTGGGGGTAAATATTAACACGCTGACAAAATGGGCCACTTTGTACGTCGTTGGCCTTCAGCGGTCTGTCCGCAAGTAGTACATAAAACACAACTTGAGCTGTTCATAGTGTAGCGAGGAGTCTTTTTATTTTTTATTCTATTTTTTTATTTCATCAGTTCCGGTTTTATGGGCGCTTTCAGCAGTCTACTTTTCCTCAGTGACCCTCTTTGAAGCCTCGGGGCCTGAAAAACATCCCGCCCTATTATCCGTGACTTATCGCGTTCGTTTAATCACCTCATTTCATCGCAATCTCCCTTTTGTCACAGAAGCGCTTTGACTGAATGATGTCACCTTTTATTGTTAACACTTTCACATTTCAACACTTACTGGATATTATAAGAGATTTGATTTTTTTTCTTATCCAATTAGTAATATAAAATTAATAGAGTAATACAAAATTCAACAGAAAATACACATTTTATGTATTTTTTTAATTTGTTATTATTATTGTTCTTATGAATTGCATTTTCATTTTTTTCAATTTTCAAGTGTTTTAGTTAAAAACAATACTTTTATTTTATTACAAAATGAAAATCAATAACTTTTTAAAATTTAGTTTTAAAATGATTTTTTATTAACATCTAAATAAAATAATGTTTGACTTAAAAATACAACGTTTTAATGATTAAAAATACAATAGATTTTAATTTATTATTATTTATTTGGAATATAATTTATATGAACATAATGCATTTTTTAAAAAAAAACTACATTTTAAACAACCATTCATTTTAGGTATGAAAATATTAGTTTCTTTTAAATCATATAAATATATTCTAAAACTTAAAAAAATATATATGTTCTTTACATAATGAAAATTCAATTTAAAATTTTAATTTCCATGTTTTTCTAAATCATACAACCTTTATTTTATTACAATATCAAATTCAAAGTATTTTTTTAAAAAATCAAAAACTTTACTTTAAAAATATATATTTTTTTATTATTAAAGAAAATATAATGATCCCTTTTCAAACTTTTGCTTTCAAATGCTAAATGTTAAAATTGCTTTAAAAATAAAAGGAATATTATAATATAAACCTATTTGGAATTTTACAAATAATTCAACATTCAACAAACAATAAAAAAAAAGTAATTTATTTTGGAATATTATTTTCAGTTGAAAATATTATTGTCAGTATTATCTTAAAAAAAAAAAAAAAGTTGAAAAAGGGTTCTGTTTTTCCCGTGAGTTTTGTGTGTTGAAATGTATGGCTAAGTCTCGTCGCACTCCTCCGAAGTTAATTGATGAGCGCGGGGGAGGTTGGGAGCGCGGCTCGTTTTTCAAAGACGCCGAATGTCGGCGTCCACACATCCGTCACGCCTGCCTGCCCACAGCTTTAAGAAAGGCAATGAGGAGAAGGAACATGGATAAATGAATACAATCGTGTCGTCGCATTAATCGTTCTTGTTGGCCTAAGTGTTCTGTGTGTGTGTGCGTGTGCGTGCGTGCGTGCGTGTGTGTGCGCGCATCATAAAGTCGTAAAAGGATGTGCATCATGTGGGTGTGGTTGCAATTTGCCTCCTCAAAACAACGTTAACGATGCAAAGTGGAGGCGAAATCGTCTCCCTGTTTCCACCGAAGCCCACTAACTTTTTTTAATTTTTGTATTTTTTTAAAATTTTTTTTTTTACTCACAAGTCACTTTTCTTCCACAATTTTCACGCCCCTGCCAAAAACTATTCAGTTTTGCCACACAAACCTGCAAATAGTTTGGTCACGATACCAAAATTCTGACTACGATACTAAAAAGAAAGAGTTGTATTTATTTAGTTATTAATAATAACTATACAGCAACATAAAAAAATAGATATATATTAAATAAAAAACATTTAAACAATGAGAAAAAACATCCTAAATATGCTGTATTTTTTATAATCCATTTTTCTTTAATAACAAAATATGCAATATTCAGTTGATATGAAACTTAGCACGCATAGTTAATTAACGTGTTTGTTCTTCAAACATCTAATTTTAATACCGAGGGCGTCTTGGTCATAATGCTAATATTGAACTTTGATTTCATCAAATAAAAATCAAGCGGATTGTGTTGCAGTCTTGAAATTCGACCTCTGACCTCTGTCGCCAATTGTTGTCTTTTGTGTCGGAAGCACGCAATAATCTCTGCGAACTGTCCCTTCAGAAGCCGTCGGTGTTTTCGCTCATGTTTCCGAAGCGCTCGCCGCTCTCCGCCGAGGCCTCCTGTCAATCGGCGGCGTAATCGAGCTGTCACGATGAGCCGGCGTTGGGAAAAAAAACTAGCCTTGTCTTTTTCGCAGGCCCGGCCGGCCACGTGTCTAAGAACACGAGCGGTCGAAATGGGCCAATTATAGCGCAGGCGGGGATGTCAGCTCTGATTGCTCTGCCCCGACCGAACAAGACTGTCTGATGAAAAACACGCAGTGACGACTGCGGCCGCGGCGCTTCTTGCGACGCGAGCCGCAGGGCGCGAGTCAAGTCTCAAGTCCAAACATTTGAGTTTTGAGTCCTTTCAAGTCATTTTACCAACAAAATAAAACATATTTTAATATATATGAAATATTTGTTTAATTAATGTGTTACATGACATATTACATTTATAATGCATATTTATTTTTCAAAACAAATTTGATCAACAAGTGCTTTGAACCGTTATAAGGAAACTGCGAGGCTGATCAACATTTTTGCAGTGAGTTGAACATACAGTTGTAAATATCGAATCCTACAAAGTGTTGGTTTTTCAGTTCTTGGTCAAAGCAGCGAGTCTTTTCAAGTCAAGTCCAAGTTAAGTCACGAGTCACTGCTGTTCAAGTCCAAGTCGAGTTGCAAGTCTTTTAACATATTGTCAAGTCTAGTCAAACGTCAGCGAATTTATGACTCGAGTCCCCACCTCTGGTATGCAACTATGCATAGTTCAATTTTTAAACATGCACAAGTGTAAGAAGCCTCCCATGACTCCTTGAATGACTTCCTCAATTTTTAATTTTTATTTAGATGATCACCCAGTCATCTTGGCCACTGGGTCCCTCCCTACAGCTAGAATGATGGATATATATATATATATATATATATATATATATATATATATATAATGATGTGTATATATATATATATATATATATATATATATAATATAATATAAATAAATATATATATATATATATATAAATTTTTTTTTTTTTTTTTTTTTTTTTGCAAAACTCAAATCCACGGGTGGGGCGGCCGGGATTTCATCTATGTCAAGTGACAAAAAAACCCACACAGATATTTTTGCCCATGTAAGCAGCACATCTGTTCCAGTTCGGGACAGCGAGTGGGTGATGGGCTTGGGTGTGTAGCGCATCCAAACGATACGCTACACACCCAAGTTACAGTTTTGTTACAGGTCTAATCGAAAATCCAGACTTTTTAAAAACAAATGTCAAAAATATTCACCCCCTTCACTAACTCCACATTTTGTTGTGTTACCGCCCTATTTTAAAATAAATTAAATCCATTTATTTGCTTAAAATTCTCCACAAAATGGTCTGTAAATCCACAGGGAAAAATGTTGTGGGGAAGTTTGTGCACATTTTTTTCAAAATAAAAATAAAAAATGGCTACAATTTCCCCGTGCATTCACCCTGCTACACTTTTTTCACGTTTTATTATCTCATAGTCATATTCATATTTTCACTCAAAATTATACATAAATATGACGTGAAAATTTTTAACAAAAAATGTTTTACTTACTTACTTTACTTACTAATTTTTACTTTTACTTACTAAAAACTAGTTTCTTAGTATGTAGTCTTATCCCAAAAATGGATTAATTTTCATAACTAAGTATTCCACACAAAATTATCCATAAATACAAAGAGAGGAAAAAAAACACGTGTATTTAAAATGTATGCACATTTCCGAGCGCCGAACTAAACTTTCTGATCTGCATAATTATTCACCGACTGTCACATTTCGTTATGTTACAGCCATACTCATAAATGAATTAAATTAAATATTTCCCCTCAAATTTCTCCTCAACATAATCTATAATACCAAAGTGAAAATACATTTGAGGACATTTTAAAAATAGTTTTAAAAAACGTGCACCCATTTTGATCCCCCTTCACTTTCCCCACATTTTACGTTACAGCTATATTCCAAAATGGATTAAATTAACTTCCATTCTCAAAATTCTTCGCATAATACTGCATAATTGCAAAGCGACATTTTCGCTGATTGAAATGCCGTGCACATAATGTATTTAGTCAACTTTGGTATACGGCTGTAACAGCAAAATGCGCAATAAATGGCAACGGGCGAGTCAATACCTTTTATAGGCTCTTAATGTGTCCTAAACATGCATCTACACACGCAGAAGTACACACATCCTCGCCTCCCCATTAGAATCATTAACAGACGACGATTATATTAAAGCCACACCCACAAGACTAATTTCACTAAGTGCAAAACGGCATTTGGCGGAGTGTGTGCAAAGACAATACGCAGCCGTCTTTCCCCCCCTCATGTGCAAGCTCGACAGAAGTCCCCAAAAAAAGCTGCGGCCCTTTTCGCTCGCTAAGTGTCTTTTGGGCATCCTGGCGTCTGCGAGAAGGGCACAAAATGGACGTTTTGGGACGTCTGTCCGACGTTGCGCTTCAGGGAAAATGGATCAAAATTCTCCACCATGACCATATTCTTCCATTAACTTCCATCTCCTAACATTGGCTTCATTTTGTTCCTGTTTCCGCATTTGATTGTGCCACGCCACAAAAGATGTAAAGTTCACCCCGTATATATCTGTATAACAGGAAATATAAACTGTTTTCTCTTTCGCTGCCTTCAGATCACCAGAAATTGGAGCGAGAGGCAAGAATCTGTCGTCTGCTCAAACATCCAAACATAGGTGAGTCGTTCGCGCACTCGTGTCGTGACAAAAAAAAAAAAAGGAGTCATGTTATCCAGCCAAATAATAATAATAATAAATTTGGATTGAAATGAATAGAAATTGACATTAATCTCTTCCAGGCCGCCCCCCCCCAAAAAAAAATCCAATAATTTTTTTCTACCATTTGCGTTCAAATATCCATGGCTTCAAGGGTTATAAAACCGCGCCTATCAATTCTAAACGCTCTGCTGTTTTCCATTATGTGTTAGCATTGCGCTAGCTAGGGCATTCATTCCATTTGGTCGTTTAAAATACAGGTGACATTTTCTTTGTTTTATGTTTTTTTTTTTTTAATGTTCACCATCTTCCAAACTGCTGCGCCTGAATCTCAAGTTTGCGAGCGGAAACAAAATATTGTCCGATGACCCTCCTCATGAAATATCGACCTTATTCATCGACATTAATGAAAGCTTGCTCCTATTCTTCCTGCACTAGTTCGACTCCATGACAGCATCTCAGAGGAAGGCTTCCATTACCTCGTCTTTGACCTGTAAGTACACACATTGCATTTTTACTATGAATTATGCCGCCGCAAATAACAATGAAATCAATTAAATGAAGACTGCAACATTGCTTCCCATAGCGATAGCCAATAAAGTGCAGATACAGTACGACTCTCTACTGTCCAGGAGCGCTACATTTAATCTGACGGCGGTCTTGGTAAATCCTGGGATACCATGACGTCATTGACAAATCATTTCTTTATTGTTCCCTTTTTTATTCTATTTTAATTAGGGGAAGATGAATGTAATCGACTCTGGAATAAGGTGGTAACATAACAACGTGACAAAAGTGAAGGGGTGAAATATGAGTTATGTTTATTGTTTACGAAATGTACAAACATTTGTAAAATACTTTATTTCACATTGTTTGCATGGATAATTTGATGTTGAATTTTGAGTTTTTTATTTTTTTATTTTTTTAAACCATTTTATGATATGGCTGCAACATAACAAAATGTGTGGAGAAAAAGTGAATTGTGAGTTGTTTTTACTTTCAAGAAACGTGCAAAAATTTCCAAAATCTATTTATTTTATTTTATTCACTCCGTATTTATGGAGAATTTTGAAATTTGAGCTTTTTTTAATGTTTAACAAACATGCACAATTTACCAAAAGATTTTTTTCACTATGAATTTATGGTGCATTTTTGAGTGAAAAAATCAATTTAAGAATAAGGCTGGAAGGCAGTGAAAACTTGTTGGGGACAATCAAATGTTTAATTTATTTGCAAACTTTTTCCCCCAAATACAATTTCATTTTGTCTTTATAAGATATTATGTAGCAAATGTTTTTTTAAGCATTATTGTTTTAACATTTCTGGACAATTCTGTGACTTTTTTGTTTGTTTTTTTTTTGCATTGGTGTCACAAATATATCCCCCCCCCCCCCCTAAAAAAAAAATCTAATAATAAACATGTTCAGGTTAATTTTAATAAAAGCACATTGTGAAATAGTGTGCTTCTTTAATTACATCATGTAAAATAATGTTTATATATGCCATTTTTGTAATTTGAATTGCATAATTGTGTATATTTCTGCAAATTTGTATGTACAGAAATCAAAACATTTAGTTGTGATAGATATACTGCATTTTTCTTTCTGTCAAATATGACACAATGTGTTCATCTTGCAGCGTATGCCATACGTTTTCAGTTCATATGGATTTATCAATACGAACTGATGCATGTATGTATGCGCGTGTCTGTGTAGGGTGACTGGCGGCGAGCTGTTTGAGGACATCGTCGCCAGAGAATATTACAGCGAGGCAGACGCCAGGTACGTTGTGATTGATGTCCTCGTCTTGCTCATGCCGCCCTTTGCACGTTGTTGTTTTTGGCTTCCTGGCACCGTGTGAACACGCGGCCCTCTAAATGCCATTTTATGAATAAGTCACAAAGCGGTGGCATCGCTGTTTGTTGACGAGCAGTACCACCGGCGGAACGCACGCACGCACGCACACAATTAAAAGGGACACGATCTGCTTTTTACATTTGAAAAAGGAAACAGGAAATCCTCCCACATGGCCCATGAAGGACTTTTTTTTTTTTTTCTTTCCTTGTGGTGGGAAGTCTGATTTAATAATTATTCATTCAAAAACAGGACATTATTACAAATTGACAGTGAAGAAAATGAACAAACATAAATTGATGATGATTCAATTACTGGTTTGGTCCGTTACAGCCAAAATATGCAAAAATGGTCATTGTTTTCCAAATGTCTTATTGACATTGTAAATGTCTTATTTTGATTCAAAACAAAGATAATAACTCTGCCTTCATGGAGAACTACAGACTTTGGAGAATATTTATTGCTGAGAGGCTGAAATTATCCCCAAAAAAAGTGAGTTGTTCGTTATAGATTAATCAATCAATTGCTGCCCCTCTCATTGTCTGGTTTTGCGCTGACCTATTTGCAAGACTTACTTTTAGTATCTTAGTTTCTACTAACTTGCAATACCCTAAATAAAAAAAATCACCAGGAATAAAAAAAAAAAAAAAAAAAACCTAATTTGACTAAAATCACAAAACAATTTGAGATTTTGCATTTGAACTCATCAAATGTTTTGAAGGAAGTATAGCCTGTGTGTGTGTGTGTGTGTGTGTGTGTTTGTGTGCAGCCACTGCATCAATCAGATCCTGGAAAGCGTGAGCCACATCCACCAGCATGACATCGTGCACCGGGACCTGAAGGTGAGACGTTCTGACATGATTGCGTTCTTTTTCCTCTCCTTCGCCGCCCTTTCTCGTCATTCCCGCTGTACCCGACTCCCCTGTTTTGTCTACAACCCTCCTTCTACTCGCCTCCTCCTCTTCTGGACGAGCACGACGACAGCGGGACAGATGCTGTTTTTGGCGCAGCATGACATGATGTCGTGTGACGGTCGCACCCCCCCCCCACCGCGGCGGAATTACTCACCCGCGACCGCGTTCTGACCTCGTCCGCTGCGTTGTGATGTGCTAATGACACAGTGAAGGATAGCGAACGATCATCCCGTCCCTAATAAATCTTCAGGACGGCTCTCGCGCAGGGATCCCGCAAAATTGCCGCATCAGAGCCGCAATGGAAAAGATCGCGTTCAGTCATCTGTGCCTTTTTCACACAGAACCCAGTGAAAGTTCACATTCAATTTGAGATTGCCACATCAACTTCCTTCAGGCATTCGGAAGACTCTCTCGAGTAGAGATCCCATCAAATTGCCACAACAGAAGAGCGAGCGTTGAGTTGTCTTTGCCTTTGACAAAGAACGCCGTGAAATTTCACACGGCAATCTGAGATTGCCAGGTTGACTTCCTTCAGACCTTCACAAGCCTCTTTCACACAAAATTGAGACCTTGTTATCACTGTGTTGCATGATGAAGGAAAATGGCTCATTGGTCCAAATTTCGACATTTTCACTGAGCGGTGTACTCACTTTTGTTGCCAGTGCTTTAGACATTGATGGCCGTCTGTTGAGATGTTTTGAGTGGCTACAAAATTGGCACTTTTATACGAGCTGCACACAAGTGTTATTTCTTCAGTCTTGTCCCATGGAAACAAAATGTCATACAAAAATGGGACTTTTGTCAGATACTGACTAAAGATTATATTTTTTTTGTATTCGACTGTGATGAAAGTCAAGCCAGAAGTCGTTTGATGACGTCATGTGTAAATGTGGCCCATCACTCGGAAAACTACCCACAGCAGTTGCGAAATAGTATCGTTATAATCTCTTCTTTTATATTCAAATCGCAACTCAAGTGCTCTCCGCTGCCCCCTGTTGATTTGAAGTGTCAAATGCAAGCACCGGTTTCAGCCGCAAGTAGCCGAAACGTGTCCTCACTTTGCCTCCATGGTGTCGACGGGGCTTGCTTGCCTGATTTAAAAAAAATATATAAATAGATAAATAAATAAATAAACGGGGGGGGGGGGGGGGCAGTCTGGGTTGGGTTGCCATGGTAACCCTGGGGCGAGGTCACCCAGCTGCTGCAGTAACGACTCATTACGTCACCGCCTATTAATCGAGCTCTGTTGCGTCAGCTCTATGCACCCCGTGCGGCATGGAAACATGCATTAGCAAGTCAACATGTTAGCTATGCATCCAACTGCATGTACGCTGATGTGCTGCGTGCGTGTGCGTTTTTGTTTGTTTGTGTCTCCTCCAGCCGGAGAACCTCCTCCTGGCCAGCAAGATGAAGGGAGCGGCAGTGAAGCTGGCTGACTTCGGCCTGGCCATCGAAGTGCAGGGGGACCAGCAGGCCTGGTTCGGTAGGTCCGAAGTCACGTCAAAACACGCGCGATTGCGTTCAAAACTGGAAAAACTAAGTTACTCAGCGCGGGACATCACATGGCCTAACTTAGAAAACAGGTGCGCGCACTTCCTGTGTATGCTGCTTGGTTGTGCATACTGTCAAAATATCTACCAGATTAGAAACATCTCATGGCAAGATTTTGCCAACCATGATGATAATCGGAGTGATTACGTGATCCGTTAGAAGGACATATTTTTATATAAATAAAAATGATCGCACTTTGTTTGTCACTGTATTTTGGAGAAAACAAATGATCTAGTATTAATATATATTTGAATGAATGAAATAAAGTTGCGCTTATGTTTGCGTGTGGGCAGGCTTTGCAGGAACTCCAGGCTATCTGTCGCCAGAGGTGCTGAGGAAGGACCCGTACGGCAAGCCAGTGGACATATGGGCATGTGGTCAGTATAAATGGCCTCCATTTGACCAATTTCAAATGAACACATAGGAAGTCATTTTGACGTGTGTGTTGTGTGCGCGTCAGGCGTGATCCTGTACATCCTGCTGGTGGGCTACCCTCCCTTCTGGGACGAGGACCAGCACAAACTGTACCAGCAGATCAAGGCTGGAGCGTACGACGTCAGTGCATTTGTCTCTTATATGCCAAGTTCTCGTGACTTCGGTGCCATTTTTCGAGTGAAAATACAGATTTTACACAAATGGTGGCCTCCTCTTTGATAGTAAATCACTTACCGCTTAAATGAATAAACGCCACACCTCGAGTGAGCCACTGAGAAATAAAGTCGGATGACTTCATTTTTGTTATTTTGCATTAGACTGATTTGTAGTTTTATGGCAGCAATGAAGTCTGTGGGATTTCTATCTTGATGATTTATATTGAAATGGTTACAGTACTACTTCTGGATACTTGTTTTTTCTTTGCAGTCGACTGTACAATTTCCCAATGAATCAATGAAGGAAATTTAGTCAAATGACCAACCCTAGCAAATAATAGTCATTGTAATGAATCATTTGAATAGAGTAGGTTTGTCTACATGCGTATATATTGCT
Organism: Phycodurus eques; assembly: GCF_024500275.1. NCBI lineage: Eukaryota > Metazoa > Chordata > Actinopteri > Syngnathiformes > Syngnathidae > Phycodurus > Phycodurus eques. Next base: position 4,595,799 of record NC_084535.1, read on the forward strand.
GTTTTTCCAGTTCCCATCTCCAGAGTGGGACACGGTGACACCCGAGGCCAAGAATCTGATCAATCAAATGTTAACCATTAACCCCGCCAAAAGGATTACGGCCGACCAGGCCCTCAAGCATCCTTGGGTCTGCGTGAGTTAAACACACTACATCTTCTTCTTCTGGAGTCCTCGCTCTTTTTTCCACTTTGCGCCTAATGAAGTCATGCGCTGACTTCATTTGAGGGGAAAAGTCTCACAAAGTCACTTTCCATCACTTCAGAGGGCAAGACGCTGGATTGCATTAATTTCCTGGAGATAGCAGACAGCGCTTAGGGCTGGGCAATTCATCAATTTTATATATACAGTATGGACCGTCATTTCCCGTGTATAATGCGCACCCATGTATAAATACGCACCTCCAAAGTTGACCTCAAAATTCTGTAAAACCCTTCTACCTACGTGTAATGCATTTTTACAATGCATGATTTTGCTTTTACCCATATGATCAAAACATGAAGTATTTTCTGTATTTTGTTAGTATTTTTTCAAAGAATTATTCTGAAGTTAAGCACTTTATTTGATAGACGTAATACTTTTTTATTTACTTGCTCTTATTTTGAAATTCACAGCCCTACTTTTATTTAGTAAATGAGAAAACACACAGTTGTGCACATGTTTGATTACCCAGGCAGAATTTGTAAGATGGGTACAATTCTTTCAAGAAAACATGAAGGGCTGGGCAAAACACATTTAATTTTATTTGAACGGGATTAAAACGAAACTGTCATGCATTTCAGAAAGGCATTATCATTAAACAAAACATAACCATAAAGAAATGAATGATGGTTGTTGTTCAGTGATCAGTCCTATTTTATTAAAAAAAAAAAAAAAAAACAGGATTTCACAAATTCTGCCAGGGTATGTAAATGTACGAGCACAACTGTACATACATGCAGTCATATTGGAATGAAAGTGTGGGCTACACGTTTCTAATAACCTCTAGGTGGCGGTGGCATATGAGAATGAAAGTGGACATAACCTCTAGAAGGCGCCATACATTTATACAATGTGAAGGTTTTTTCATTTCCCCCTATACCTATGTATAATGCGCACTATTGGCTTTTGACAATTTCTTGGGGGGGGGGGGGGGAGTGCATTATACATGAGAAATTACGGTATATATGGCGGAATTTTAGAAATATTGTAATGTAAGATTGAGTAAATGAGAGGTCTTAAATTTGATAGAAGTGGCTTTAAAAAAAAAAAGAGTTTTGAAAAGTGTTAAATTTGGCTTATTTATTTTTTTTGCCATTATAATGTACTCCTATTGCATTCTTTCGCTTCAACTACAGCAACGCTCCACCGTGGCTTCCATGATGCACCGGCAAGAGACCGTGGAGTGTCTGCGCAAGTTCAACGCCAGGAGAAAACTCAAGGTGGATGTTCACAAAGACACACAAAATGAATGAGCTGATGTTCCTATAATTTTATAGCCATAATTGCTTTGCAGGGAGCCATCCTCACCACGATGCTTGTGTCCAGGAACTTCTCTGGTAAGTAGCAGATATTTATTTGCTAATTCTGAAAACTCAAAACGGCCAAATGGACTCCAGTCGTATTGATTCTTCAGTTTGGGTAGCACACATCAGGGTGTTGCCTCAATCGAGCGGCCTTCTAGACTTGGATGCGTTAATGACTTTGGGGTTTTAATGCGTCTGTGGAAGTAAAGCCGCTCCCATGGGCCCCTGCCAACTGCTTTCCATCGGTCGGCATTGATCCAGACGGAGTGACGGCTCCAGCCGGGACCCTGCGTACATATGGAAAGCTTAAAGTAGATTGAATGAAGACTTTGCTGAAGAAAGACCCAAAACAAACCGTCTTAGGAGAGGTTTAACGCTATTAAGCGTCTCGTTAGGTCATGGAAACTAACGTAGTTTCTTGTTAAACATCACAGATATTTAGATATGATTCTTGTGCATCACATCAGTCATATATTTTCCAACTCAATGTCCTTTTTTTTCCCACCAAAAGCTGCTGAATTTACCGGTTGAGAGTCAGCTCGCTGGCTCGTGTGAGAACAAACACACAAAACAAAGACTTATTGTGCGTCACACCAGTCAAAGAAGATCCAAGTAGTCAGCGGCTAGCATAAGAAGCTAACGTAGAAGGCTACATCTTGACTCATAAAGGAGAAACCTGCCACAATAAAATCATTTGGGAACAGAGCTTTGATCAAATTGGCCTTAAGAAAGTGTTAAAACATAACAAACATAAAACTTTGTGTGAAAAGCACAAATGAAAAGCATATGGCAGCTAGCCATACGGTGGCTAGCAGGGGAAGCTCATGTACCGCTCTGCATTTTCACTCAGTCAGCGCTCTTTCTTGTCAAACATCACAAACACGGGTGACTCAAATGCACCACACCAGTCACATAAGATCCAAAGCTAATCTAGGGCTCTAGAGCTTCACTCAGGACTCCTTGTTGTCAAACAGCAGAATGGATTTGGTGGACCACACCGGTCACAAAATATCCAAATCAGTCATTTGTTCACAAAAAGCTGCAAAATGCAGGCCAAAATTGTATATATTTTGGTCAAATTGCACTTCTTTTGGCGCATGCAAACAGAGGTACAAACTTGAATTTAGTCCTTAAACAAGGCTGTCGTCCCACCTCCCAAACCGTGACCCCCGCCCCACCCGGGCCCCCCACATTGAATCCCTCTCTGTCCCGCCGTAGTGGGACGGCAGCACACCAGCCCCGCCGCCACCACCAGCACCGCCGCCATGGCGCAGGAAGGTACAACTGACCCACTTACCGCCGTCTTTGCATCCGGGTTTGTCGGCATGCGGTCTGCGGCTATACCCCAATACGCCCGACCGGACCGCTTTTGATTGGTCGTCATCTAATAAATGGAAGCCAGAAAGGAAAGCTCAGTTTTTAAACTTTTGGTGCTTTTGCATGTGTGGATGCTCGGATCTCCTGTCTCATCTTGCACATGCAATGGGGCCCTTTACCATGATACAGTGAACCCTCACCTACTCGTGCATTTTTCTGCTGACCATCACTCAAACAATTTGCTGAAAAACACACCTATTCTATTAGTGCTTAGCCGCATATTTTTGCGATAATGTCTGGATCGCAAAGACAGATTTTACAATATACTGTACAGTGCAGTGGTCCCTTGAGATACGAGTGACCCAGTATCCGGGTTTTTCGAGATTGGAGGATTTTGAGTTTTTTTTTTTTTGGGAGTTTTTTATTTATTTTTTTGCTCTGACTTGTGAGCAATAATTTGAGATACAAGCACGGTATTATGCCTGTGAACTCACTTCACAACAAGCAGCATTTTGGCATAATTCATAATACATTTTCCAAAAAGTGGCTTCAAGCTGTTTAATACCACTCCCGGTTAAAGTTTACTGTTGAGAATTACACGCTGTTTATTTGAAACGGCCACATAACTAAATCCGCTAACTTAATGCTAACACATAATGGGAAGCACCATAGACAGGCTAAAGAACAGCGTCTATGTGGCAATTTCTTTGTGCTTTAAGGAACGGACATTAGAACAATAAAAGTGCGGTAACACGTACAGGCAATGTAACAATACCCACACTTATATTCTTTATCCTCTGCAACAAGTCTGAGTCACTTTCAGTAGTTGAGTAAAACTTTGTCTGCATGACTGTATGCTGCCGGTCACGCACACCAGAAGGAGCGGCGATTAATTAATCATGATACAAAACCATTTTTATTCTTTACATTCTATTTAAAATATGTTATCAAAGCATGTTTTTATAAAGTACAATATTGTAGAGTGCTATTTCCCTTGCTAAAAAATGCATTACAACAATCTTGCCATTCATTGAAATTGGGTCGGATGATTTGAGAACTCGTATCCCAAGGCACCGGCCACTGTATGTACTTGAGAAAAGATTATTTATTTCTCACTGAGTCAAAAACGTGCTAAAGTTACTAATAGGAAAGTAACATCTGTATTTTTACGGTTTGTGATGCAAGCTGTTCTCGCATTGCTGGTGCATTTGTTTCCCCCCCAAATCAAATGCTCTGGAAACCATCTTTAAGGGTAATATCGTAAAATGAGTTTGAAAGTATTTTGGGTATATTTCGAGTTTATACTCTTAAACCCAACGAGGGTTCACTGTAATCCAATTTCCATCCATCCATCCATTTTCTGAGCCCCTTCTCCTCACTAGGGTCGCGGGCGTGCTGGAGCCTATCCCAGCTGTCGTCGGGCAGGAGGCGGGGTACACCCTGAACTGGTTGCCAGCCAATCGCAGGGCACATAGGAACAAACAACCATTCGCACTCACAGTCATGTCTACGGGCAATTTAGAGTCTCCAATTCGTGCATGTTTTTGGGATGTGGGAGGAAACCGGAGTGCCCGGAGAAAACCCACGCAGGCACGGGGAGAACATGCAAACTCCACACAGGCGGGGCCGGGGATTGAACCCGAGTCCTCAGAACTGTGAGGCTGACGCTCTAACCAGTCGGCCGCCGTAATCCAATTTGTTTCCAAATATTAGCATCTATGGTCCGTAACGCTCCCATTCCTGCCACCTTTGCATCATTTTATAGCCCGATGCCCGGCCAATGCCTGCCTTTGTGCCAGTGTGCATGCAACATGCTCAACGGAATGTCCCGTTTTGACTGCCTGCCGGTTTGCATGTCGACTAGACAAACTATGCTATTAGCTAAATAGCCATTTCCGACATAATATTATTGTTAATACGATATGAATATTGTCCGCTGCAAGCCATTGGAGCTCAGCCAATATGACTGAAATGACTCCATTTCCACTGTACTGTTAAAAAAAAAAAAAAAAAGGCGTTATGTCGTTTTAAAGTGCTATTAAATACTATGAAACTGCTGGTATTCAATTTCAAAGTACGAGTGTTGTCTTTTGAAGTGAATGCTGCATGTCAAAAGCATGAAGCCCCACCATGGTGGTATTGTGCCTGCATTCTTTAAATGCTAACTTGAATAAATACATTTTTCTTACTTTCTTTACTGCCACCCTTCCAACTCTTTAACGCGGAAGGTAAGGCGAGGCCCACTAGAATGTGACGCTCGAAAGGGAATGTTTGGTTTTAACGGCTGATTGCTATAAAAACAATTCTCCATTGTGACAATTTGCTAAACTGTAGACAGTGACAGTAGTTTTTTTTTTTTTTTTTTTTTTTTTTTTTTTTCCCCCCTCATTGTGTTTTAGGAAGATCTGGCACAGAGCAGGATATATTGCAACCAAACAAAACTTTTATTTTATTCTATTAAAGCCCACTTTTTAATTATAGTGCAACGTGGAAAGTCGGAGGAAATCACAAAGTGATTTCTCCTACTCCAATGAACTGCAATGTTGTTGTTTTTTTTACAGTTATACTATATTGCGCATAAAAGTTAAAAAAAAAAAAAAAAAAAAAAAGTACCTGCATAAATGCTTGTAAGCAAAACTAACTGCAGCACAACTAACTTAAATACAACTTTCCAGGGGGCGCTACTGAGTGAGTTCTGGTGCCGTGCTGTTGGGGACCCCTAACATTCAGTAAATGCATTTTCAGCAAGACCCTTTCCTGTGTCGTTTTTTTGGAAAACAAAATCAATAAATAAATAACAAATACACGACAAATTCAAAAAACAAACTTCGACACTTGAAACATTGTGGTCGACCATGACCTGGATTACTGATAATATACACATAGAGAAAAATGTTTATTGTTTTTGTTTTTTTAAAAGCACATTGGTATTTTGGGGAGAAATTGTGACAGTAAGTGAAAAAATTACTTTTGGAGGTTCTACTGTGTTCAGTTAGATACATTGTGTGAGATTGTTTATTTTAAATTTTTTGGCTGTCTTTGTACCATCTTGACTTATTTCTTGCCATTTCTGTGTTGCAGCTTGCAAAACCTTGTTAAACAAAAAGTCGGATGGCGTCAAGGTACGTTTCCCGAGCACCCTCACTGTGACCTTGACTGACTTTGGCTCCTCTCCTCCTTTCTCATTTTCAAAGTTTGGCAGGTAACAGATTAGTTCGGACTATTTTATGTTCTCGCTCATGCAGAAAATCTGCTTTCTTTGTCAAGCTAGTGGTGGTTAATGTCTCTGCATGTAATGAAGAGTTGTTGTTATTAAAAAAAATAAAAAATAAAAGACACCATACGAGGTTTTCAAAACGTACAGGTGCATCTCGATCAATGAGAATATCATGGAAATCTTTATTTCAATAGTTCAGTGCCGAAAATTAAACTCATGCATTGTTAGCCCAATAGCATAGTCGCCTAAGTTATATTTGAACATTTAAAAAAAAAAAAAAACTTTTTTTTTTTTTTTTTTTTTTTTAAAAAATACTTGGTAGCAGTAAGCTAAAAATGCTTCAGCCAGTTATGATCTTAGGCTAACGATATGATTAAGTTATGTGGTTTGGTCAAATAAAATGTATGTCCAGGTACCACTGCCTATCATATTTTTGTATTGAAATACTGCGAACACCATTTTCTAGCACATTCGAATGGAATCTAATTGAGCTGCATCCGTATATTTTCATGTTGTGAGCGCCTTTATTTCCCAGCCGCATTCCCTTGTTTTTCTCAAAATGGCTCACTATTTTGGTTTTGTGTTTTTCAATCTGTCAGCTTTTCCTCTCTTTTTGTGTGCGAAAATGTGACGGCTTGTTTGTTTTGATTAGGATTTTCTTGCTGATTTATTTATTTATTTATTTCCCCCCTCCTCGTCTGGCAGAAAAGGAAGTCCAGCTCGAGTGTTTGTTTGATGGTGAGATGATGAGCACGTGTCGCTCGCTCGCTCGTCCGTTTTGTGTGTCTGACACCTGCAGTGTCATTTTTGTAACGAGTCTTCCTGGGCAGAGGCGCTTGAGCCGCGTGACACTCTTCATGATGTTTCATTCATGTTTGGATCTCCGTCCTCCTTCCTTGCATCTTTTTGTACCATCCCACTCCCGCATATGAACCCACGCACGCACGCACGCACACACCACACACGCAATCAACGTTGACTTATTGCTGAAATTGGTTTGTACGCTCGCGTGTCCGAAGTAAAGATTTTTCTGACCGAAAAACCGACGCCATGTTAGCTATGGTGCAGTGACATCTTAGCTGTCCCTGAATCTCAGTTGGTCATCAAAGTAAAACATCTTACATCGGATCATTTTTGAGCAATTAAATTCATGATTAATATATCATTTTATTTATTATTTGTTTTTGAATTACAATTCTTAGGATTTTTTTGTTTTCTATTAAATATATAATTATAAATATATATATATACATATTTTTTGTTTTGGTATTTTGAGTACTTTTATTTAGCATGTTTTGTTAAATTCAAAATGTTATTTTTGTATTTTTTGTAAATATACTATTTCATGACTATTTTTACGAAAACGTCAGGATTTTTTTTATTGGTATTTTATTTTGTTGTATTATTGTTCTTCATGTTAGTTTTTTATTTTTAAGATCATTCATTGACTACAATTCTTATTTTCTTAAATTGCATATTATATCGTATTTAAATATTACATACTATTATCGTTTGGCATTTTTCGTCCTATATTTAGGATTTTTGTAAATTTGTATTTTTCCTTAATTTTGTATGATTTTGTGATGTTTCTTTGATTTTATTCTTTTAAATTAGATTTTATTATATATTGTACTTTGTATTATTATATATTTAAGAATATATTCATATATTATTTGTATTACCTTTTTAAATTACAATTTAATTAATTGGTGCTATTTTTAAGTTAATTATTTGACGATACGGTATGAATGTTTTATTTATTATGCATTTTATTTTTTACATTTCCATTAGTTTTATGATTGATTCAATTACTGTGTGAATCAGGACTTCGTTATTTTTAATGTTTATGTGTGTAATGTGTTTTTATTAGTAGTAGTCGTAGTAGTAATTACTATGGTCAGTTGTATGCTTGCCACCCTGTAGGAACAGTTTGGGGCGGGCCCCTTTTTCTGTTCCACAGTGCACACAGAAAAGTCCCCCAAAATTGGCACGTTTGAATGAGTTTGGCGTGGAAGAAAATGTTGTGCGCTATCTGTTAAGTAACAGAGAGGAGGAGATGCGCAGTGGAAGGAGGTGCAAAACTCTCGCACAGCCATGGAGCAAGCTGTGTTGTTTTGTCGGGTTGCGTATGTTGTCATGGAATATGTTGTTATTCCGTGGCTTTTTTGTCCTTAATTCATTCATCCATCCATCCATCATCCATCCCTGCATGGTAAAGTGTGTCCTACCTCCCCCAGGAAACGCAGACCACTGTCGTGCACAACCCAGCTGACGGTACCAAGGTAAGACGCTCGCAGTGCATTGAGGAGGAAAAAAAAAAAGTTAGCTCATAAAAATACATGGGTATAATAAACTTGTTTAATAACATAAAATAAGCAATCTAAAAATCATAGCAAAAGTAGCAAGGGGGGGAATCTTCAAAATAGTAATACAAACATAAATTGGAAGAACAAAGGACTCTATTTCACTCAACAATACGTTTTTAAAAATCAGGAAATCAAATAGAAACCGTTCAAAATATTTTCAGATTTATAAAATTATTTAAAACAAAAAATCCAGAATAAAAAAAAATACTGCAATAAAAAAAAAAAACTATAATTAAATAGTAATGAAAAAAAATCCCAAAATATTATATGAGTTGTAAATAAGATCTTAATTGAAAAGAAATCCAGGAATCAAAATAGTAAGACAAATAAAAGCTAAAATAATATATGGTTAAATTAACAAATGAACTCATTCAATGAATAGTTTTTCCAAATTAACTTTAAAAAAATAATAATATTGTAACAATAGTAACACATAGTTAACCTATAAGGATCCTTAAAAGGGCTGAGTGGATACATTTAACTTAATATTAGTATTTATTTTTTTTAATTTTGAAGCCAGTGTTATAATTTGATATTCCTCAATAGTTTTTCAATATTTTAAATTATGCAATATTTTTATCATGCAAGCCCTAAAAAAGGAAAACAAAAATCTGTAGTATGCTTGGACACTGTCTTGGCTGGTTTGTGCTCCTGGGAGGCTGTTGTGTGTCCATCTTTCCATCCGTCAGGTTTGTCGTGTCGTGACGTGTTGCGTTGTTCCTCCATTTTTACCCGTCTGGTCCTCAACCGTGTGTCGGCGGTCTGCCTGCAGGGCTCGACGGAAAGCTGCAACAATGCCGAAGAGGAGGAGATGAAAGGTAGGAAAGGTACTTGTCCCACTTTGGCCTTTTTCTGCATGTTGCGTTTCATTCAACTTTTTACATGTTTGTAATTTTCATCAACATTTCCTTTGAAAATTTCTGTCATATATATTTTTAATGATATTTCTTAAAATACAAATTTGCGCCATATCTGGTAACCATTTTTTTAAACCTTTCTTTTAATTCAACATTGTGATATATAATTTTCAACTACATACTTTAAATATATATATTAAAAATACAATGATACCTCAAATTTTGGGAGTTATTCTTTCAATTAAAAACTGCGTAATATCTTGTGAAATTTAACGTTGACATTTTTGTCATTTTCTAATTTAAAAAGAACGAGATGTTTTGCATCTTTTTTTGATTAAAAAAAAGTCTCATTTTGTAACATTTTACATTTTAACTAAATAGTAACTTATCAATCAATTTATATTCATCAATTTATTTCTACTTTGAAAAATTCCGTCAAAATACCCTTGTAAAAATTCAAATTTTTGTATTTCTTCATAATGTGATGAAACATTCTACTTTGTTTTATATTGTCATTTTTTTAACAAAACGGTGTGATCTTGTAACAACTAGATGTTTGTTACATTATTTCCCAATAAAAAAAATCATATTTTGTACAATTCAAATTTTTTTAAACATTCTTTAAAATTAGTCTATCTAGTGTATAATTAAATATGTCTTAATATATCAATAATAAAATAATAATAATAATAAAATAATTAATAGTAGTTATTTTTTTTTAAAAGTATGATACCTTGGAAAAATGTTTTAATTTAAAAATTAATGTTTCTTCCCCAAAAATGTTCAATTAAAAAAAAAACGTTTTTAATAGTTATAAAAAAAACGAGAAAAAACCCCCTTTTTTTTTTTTTTTTACATTTTATCATAACCTCCTGGCATACTCCATGTTTATTGATTTCATTATTAGAATCTGTACGACGAGGCAATCTTGAAAGAACGTGCTGCAGGGCTGCAAAATGGCCCCCGGCCTGGACTTTGAGCACCCTAAGCTTCGAGCGGCTCCTGTACCCGACACGACTACGGTTGGCGTGCCGCGTCGTACCTGAGCGGCACACGGTGGCACTAACACTTAATCCTGTAATTAGTCTCAGGGCCTCCCGAAAGGAGCTAATCTTCTTACAAGAAGAAGAAGAAGCGGAAGAAGCCTTTGCGACGCTTTTCCTCGCTCTTCGGCCTCGGCCAGGCTGCTGGCAAACTAAAATCCACGAATATGAACATTTGCGAATGCCGAACTGTGAATATGAGCACGTTTGCTGGCGTGTCGCTCCAAAATTGAGCCATCTGAACAAGTTAGCATTAGCATTTAGCGGTAAAACAGTCCAAATATTTCTTTTTGCCGCCATAAGTCAGGCCTCAACATTAGCTATACTTGCGCGGTCCAATGAAATTCAATTCAACCTGTCAAAACTCTCAACTCTAACACCAAGGATTCTCAAACTTTTTACACCAAGTACCGATCAAAAAAAAATTCTTAGCTCTCCCAAGTACCACCATTAAAATACAGTAGCGTAACGTTCTTCACCGTTTGATTAACACTGCACTTAAATGTAGGAACGTTTTTTTTTTTTTAAAAGCTAAAAAAAAAACCAAAAAAATCACTGAGGGCAATTAAAATTTATTGCATATAAAAGTTAAAAAATAAAAAAAAAAACCTTGACCCACAAGCATAACACTAAGCAATAGGCCCTAACCTTAAAACAACCAACCGCCTTTAACCGGCTCTTCCTTGATGCTTTACGTTCCTATGCTGCCACCTACTGGCACTCGGGCCCAATTGCAGACATTGACAATGGTCAAATGCCGAACGATGTATGTTTCTTCTGGTTTTCTTATAAATTGCTTAAACGATGTAAGTTAACACACAGAGTTGGTGGACATGGGCATTTTCTTATCCTTAACGTCCTGTTTGTGCATTTTAAGGTCATTTATATCATTTTCTTCAAGGTGTTTAACATCCTGTTTATGTTTTTTTATGGTCTTTAGCGTCCTGTATATGTTTTAGCTCACTGTTTTTAAGTATTGAACTTTGTAATGATGTGTTTTCTGTTCTTTAACTTCCTCTTTGTGTGTTTTCAGGCCGCAAACAGGAGATCATTAAGATGACCGAGCAGCTGATTGAAGCCATCAACAATGGCGACTTTGAGGCTTACACGTACGTTAAGTTTATATATTTATTTATTTGTTTATTTATTTATTCGTTTGTATTTATTTTGCTATCCTTTATTATTATTATTATTTCACCTCCAAAATAAAAAATAATAATCATAATAATCAGCTTCCATGACATGACGCTGGTTGATTTCTGAATTTTTCCTCATGTCAAAACCAATTTTTTCAATTCCATGACTGAAGGCGTCATTATAAATTATAAATTATCTGTCAGAAGTGAATCGCTATATTCAAAACGCATGCACATTCATGTCATAGATACTGCTAGAATGAACAGGCATGGTACGGTATGTCTGCATGTGTTAAAATACATCCAGAAAGTGGAATTTCTGGTTATCATGAAGTTTCATATATTGATTTTGTTGTCTTGTGGCAGGAGAATCTGTGATCCGGGTCTGACCTCCTTTGAGCCGGAAGCTCTGGGGAATCTGGTGGAGGGCATGGACTTTCACAAGTTCTACTTTGACAACTGTACGTTTTACGTCGTGTCCTCATTTACACGCACAATGTTAAGTAGACCTGCACGTTCTCATACGGGAGCTTTATTGTCAGTATGAGCGATTGGGCTGTTTGTCTCTTTCCGACTTGCGGTCAGTGTTGAGTAAGAACAGCAAGCCGGTGCACACCACCATCTTGAACCCTCACGTGCACCTGATGGGCGAGGACGCGGCGTGCATCGCGTACATCCGCCTGACGCAGTACATGGACGCGCAGGGCCGCCCGAGCTCCTGCCAGTCGGAGGAGACGCGCGTGTGGCAGCGCCGCGACGCCAAGTGGCTCAACGTCCACTTCCACTGCTCGGGAGCTCCCGCCGCGCCGCTGCAGTGAACCCCACGCGCGGTGAGCTCTGGCGGAACAAAGTCAGTTTTTTTTCATTTTACATTATTATTATGTATTATTATATCATGTTTACATATTAAAAAAAGATTAAGTAGAAAATATTTTTACATATAAATTTCAATGCAAGTTTATCTGTTTGTTGATAATAATCTAATATAGTTTCACATTTGTTTGAATAAAAAGCTAGCAGTCGTGATTTAAAAAAAGATTATTTCGAATGAGTTTGATTGTACATTATTTTAGTCAGAGATTAGAAAATGCAATAAAAATATAAATTGTTTTTAAATTCAAATACATTTTGACGTTAATAGTTATAAATAGTTTTTAAAAATCTAGTGCTATTTTTAAAAATCATTATTTTTCATAAAATACAAAAGTAATGTGTTGCTAAATTAATGTATATTTAAATCTAATTTGACATTTAAAATTATTTTTATTTTTAGGATGAAGAGCCAGTGCAAAAATAGAAAGTATTTTGATGTAAATGTATTTTTAAAATAATCGAGTGCGATTTTGTAAAACACCATTTCTTATTTTTAATTGTAAAAAAAAAAAATCAAAATTTGTATATACAGGTATTTAAATGTATAAAGAAGCACAGGTGGTCATGATAAAAAAAAAATCGATTTAATTTTCTTTGTTTTATTTGTTATATATTTTTCTATTGTTCTTAAAATGAAGGAAAAAAATACATTTCTGTTAAATGTATTTACAATAAAAAAACTGTTTTTGACTGTGTCGAGTTTTTATCAGCTCAAATCAAATAAGTTTTATTTCCAAAAACCTGCTTATGGGAATCTATTTTCATTTACGTAAAGTCGTCACGCATTTTCTTCTTCCTCCCTCAGCTCGTCTTCAACTCTTCAAACCGTTCGGCGGAGCGTCGACTCTCCACCGTGCTTGCAAGCATCCCGGCCTGGAACAAGAGGGTAACAACATATGAGCCCTGGGGGGCACCGATACGACAATGACAACAACGCTGTCAAAAGACACACCAAACAAACAAACAACACATTAAAAGATTAAAAAAAAAAAAACAATCATTAGCTTGACCGAAGGAGCAGGAGGCCCACCGACCGGCCGGTGCGGTTCCTCCGTGTTGATGGATGGTGCATGTTTGCCGAGGTTGTGCGGGTTCGATGCCGCAGCCCCGCTCCTGTCCACGCCAACCTCCCGTCGTCTTGTCGGCTTGCGCGTGCATGCGCACACACACACGCACACACGTACGTGCACACACACGGAGAATTGCGAAGCGCTAACATTAAATTTACATGAATGTCCAATTTGGACATTTTGTCACGTGTTACTTATAGGGACTGTTTTTTATTATTATGGCAATGATTATTTTTTACTCTTTATTAGTGTTTTTAATGTATTATATTATATTTTGGGGAATTTTATTTAATGTATGAATGTATATTTATATGCGAGATGTGTGTGTTTGTGTGTGGTAAGCAGTCTGAGCATTTATTTCATATCCTTGATATCCAGCTTATGGTCCGTGTACTAGTACATTCTTTTGCCTCTCAAGGGAGACAATTTAGCTGCACTAGTAAAATGACTGTTATAGTAGTCACATTTCTTTGCACTACTAGTACACAAACGTTACTATTACCACTATCAGGTCCAACTAGTAAGCATGTGTCACGCACTAGTAGCCTCCTGGAACCTTCTAGTAGCACCAAAATGCCCACTCGTAGTTTTGCCAAAGTTGTCCTACTTGTGTGCAGAAATGTCACAATAGTGGAAGGCGTGGGTGCAAAAAAAAAAAAAAAAGGTTACTAGTGCCCCCTATTCGTTCTACTAGTGCGCTGAATTGTCTTTATGGAAATCTGCTTGAGCATGTATTCAGTAATCTCAGTATCCATCTTAAGTTCCACGTGCTAGTATGCTTTTTGTCCTCACTAGTAACACAATTCAGTGCACTAGTAGAACGACTAGGGCGCACTAGTGGTAAGTGTTTTTTTTCCACTACTAGTGCCACTTTTGACACAAGTAAACCTTACGATTAAACGACTATGCTGCACTAGTAACAGCACTAGTTGACATGAGTCACAAAGTAGCCACTAGTAGCTACATGGACCTCAAGGTGGATATCAAGGATCTGGAATAACTGCTCAAACGGCTATTCCAGATCCTTGATATCCAGCGCCCTGAACCGTCTTACTAACGAGGACTAAGAGTGTACTAGTACAAGGACCTCAATGTGGATATCAAGGATCTAGAATACATTTCTCAAAGGGTTTTCCGTGTATTCGTGTGTGCGTGTTTAAGCATGATTCCACGTTTACTGGCCTGTACTGTTTCTCCGACTGTTGCTCCTCTTCCTCCCTGATGATCATGATGATGATGATGATGATGATGATCGTCACCCACTCCCCCCCCACGTCTCGTTTTTTATCGTCCATCTCGGCTTGCCGTACTTGTGCGTTTCGCTTCAACAAGCATGTCAGCTGAAACACGTGGCAAAACTAAATAAATAAATACAAGGCAAGATGCGTGGAAGAGTTGCGAGGGACCTTTCTTCTTTTGCTGAAGGCAATCAGCCAGCAGGTCCTTTCTTTGTTGTAAATGTCGTACTTGTTGTTTAGTGTTTTCAATGTTTATTTGATTTGATTATTATTTTTTTGAATCAAAGTCAGAACTGGTTTGGGAAAAAAAGAGGGGTTAACAGTGTGAGACTGCTGCAACCCTTTGCTACTGTCACAACACATGCGAGAGTCACACGAGCACATGCAATCAAACGTCGTCCCTTTAAGAGGAAACATATCACAAACACTTTTTGCACCGTCTTGGTCTAATATCTTGCCTCAGAAATTATGATGGCATTAGTCACACAATTTAATTTTAATGATGGCTTGTCAGCTGGTGAAATGTATTTTTTTTGTTTTTTTTTTTTGTTTTGCTGGAATGGATCATTAAGATTAAGTTGTTTTTTTTCCATTTTTTTATTGTATTGGGTTTTTTTCTGTCCACCCCCCCCCCCCCCCCACTGTCTTCGACTACAATGTTGATTTTTATTTTTTAATTGAACAATATTATATTACTTTCTTTGCTTTTCCCCCACTAACATTTAAACAAATCTTTTTTTAACAATAATTTTAACATCAGGCCTATTTATTATTATTTTTCAAATTATAAAATATTAAAACGTGATTACTTTTATTGAATTTTATTTTTTGTATTAGTTTCCCCGCAACCTAAAAAAATACATTGTTGTACATAGTGTTTATGTATTATTATTAATGTTATTTTTTTTGTCTGATGATTTTAACATCGGGTCAATATGAGGCACGGCACAACAACAAAACGTGTCACACGTTTTGTTGTTGTTGTTGTTGTTTTAAAATTTTGGGAGTCTTGTCCCATCCATTAGTTCACTGCAACTTTCATTGTTTTCAAACTCACACCCAAGACAGGGTATGAATCCACTTTTGAGTCTTAATGTTGTACATGCGTGTCACGTGACCAAACAGGAAGTGATTGCACCAACTACCTAAACTTTATGCACATTCATTCACTGTGTAGCTTTTGCATCGTATGAATATTTGCTGTTTGAAGAGGAAAAACGTGTTACAAAGTTATTGTCAAAGCCACAGCAACCGTACATAAATATAAAAAAATATATGCAGTTTTACATTGATGATGATGATGATGAAATATGCATGTTTATTGCTAGTCATTTTTCACCTTTTACTGGATGTACAAATGAGAATTACTCGTGTCACAGAGTAGAAGAAAGCCTTATTAGCTTATTGGTGAGACTGTTTCAAAAAAAAAAGAAGAAAGAAACAAGAAAAAGAACAAAGGAAATAATAAAATATATGGTTGGATGCCGGTTTTGTTTTTGCATGAGTGTTGTATTAAATCATGACAGTGGTACATTTACAAAGCTGTTTGTGTGGATGGTTATTCTTCATAGCTTGGTTATTATTGGAATATTGAAGTGTATTTAATAAAAAAAAGAAAAAAGAAAAAGCATTTCAACAATATGTGTTTTGCCTTTTGTTGTTTTTGTGCACTTCATTCATAGAAATCATAGTTGCAACTTCCAGTCTTGAGATACATATTGATAATGGTAATCACCGGTGGTTTCTGGCATGTGCATTATGTGCATCCGCACTGGGCGACATCGTGCCCCCCCCAAAACAAATTTTTAATGACATGAAATTGTTTTATCAATTCGCTGTATCACATATTTTTTAATCGTGCATACTGTATATAATTTTATACCGCAGTTTTTTTTATTATTATTATTATTAGCTCTTTTGGGGGATTTTGTGGAAATCATTTTTCCATACGGGCCATTACTGCAGACTCACATAGTAATAAGCGCAAAGCAGGTGTCAAGAGTGCGTAAAAGTTTGGGATCATTTCACACTTTAAAAAAAAAAAAAAAAAGTAGATAAAAGTTTCGCCCAGGGTGCTAGGAAGGCCACTAATGCTAATTATTAATGTCCTTGAAAAGCAACACGCCTGTTTCACACCTGCAGTCCTGTCGGTGACCACGGGTCGGCGTCAGAGCCCAACTCACTTAAAATCACTGCCCCTGCTGGCTTTAATTTATTGCAGGAAACTTAAATGACGCTTTAAATGATAATGTTGTTTTTTTCCCAAGTTAAAACGGTTGCCGGGGGACTTAATTATTGGGATTATAGCACACCTTTCACCATTTCCCCCCACTAAGATAAACTTTATTCTGTTCATTATTCTTTTATTTTACTTTGTCTTTTTTAATCATTATGTTCATAGTTTTTTTTCCACTTAAATGTTTTATTTTTTGTTTGTATTTCACTGTGATTAAATGGGTTCAATTACATTACCCACTAAGGTAATTTTTTTTAATTTAGAATTTTAAATTTTCTTTGTTTTTTTTTCTTTCTTTCTAAGATTAAATGTTTTATATTTATATAGACCCATATCCGCTTCGTGCGTCACACTTACGGATCCGCTATACTAATTACTACTACTACTACTACTGCTATAACAATAATAATAATAATAATGCATTTTATAAATCCACTTTACATTGAAAAAACATCTCAAAGTAGGACAGTATAAAAGACACAAAGCCATAGCTAAAAAAAAAAAAAAGTTACAAACAGGCTAGTTTCAGCAACAACAACAAAAAGCGTGCTATAATTCTTAATCCTTGGGATATTTTTACAATAGGATGTCCCAAACATGTTTGTAAGACACTTGGGAATTGTTTTAAATTGTGAAACATCCATCCATTTTCTGAGCCGCTTATCCTCACAAGGGTCGCGGTAAATTGTGAAACAAATGTGTGTCTTCTTTAAGGTGTGGATGGATTACAAAATTTGACAAGAAGTATGAATTATTTCCATTTAACAGCAGGCGAAATGTTGCAAGTACGCTGACGTGACTTGCCTGCGGTGTTATGTCATTAGTCCACATGGGTCTGATTCATTAAACCGGGAGTAAATGTATCTTCAGAACAATATTTTCTTTTATTCATGCCGTACAAAATGCTGATTTTCAATGCACAGTAAAACTTTCTCACATAAACATAACTGTATTCGTTGTGTTTATGCTGTTGAGGCCATTAGGTGGTCGTGTTGCCTAAACAATTGTGTTCCTGTTGGTGGACAAACATGCACTACATATGGAGAAATACATTCAAGCCGCTAGCTTAATGCTATAACATAATGGGAAATGCCATAGATGGGCTAACAAATAGCATCTATGTGGCAGGGCAACACTACACAATTCTATTACAGTATACAGGAATTAGGAGAGCTTCTTCTTTGTTGTGTTGGATTTTTTTGGGGGTACGCAATGGACTAAAATCCCAGATCAGTAGTTGTGTGTTTCAAATTGAAGAGTCATCAATCACTTGATTATGTGTCCCCTGTGCTCCGGCAATGATCTGTGAATTAACATGCAAGACGCTGAGTCATCAAAAACGTGCCCTAATCTGTCAATGACAGCAAACGTTTATATACTATCTTGTACTTCAGTGTTTCATTTCGTCATTTACCCTCTGAATCTCATCTAAACACACACAAAAACACATGATACAAAATCACACTAAAAGTGTGAATTATTATTATTATTATTTTTTCAGAAAATCTACTTCAGGTATAAGTAGGAGAAGGCATAACACAAATAAGTAAAAAAGATAAATAATAATAATATTTAAAGGATTTAAATGGGCCTTATGTGGCGTGTGTTCCGGAAAGGTGGAAAGGTCAGGTGTCAAAATGTTACAAGCTAATGGGACGACATCAGACTGAAAAATAACCTCTGTCGTTAAATGTGTAACCAGGGGTTGTGTAGTAGGTATATTAAATAGTTTGGTGTTCGTACTATTTGAGGTTGAAATGGCAGAAAAAGCTTTTACTTTTTACGTTTCTCATGTTGTCAATACGCGTTTACATGCCGACCGGAAGTTAACGTGCTACGTGTTGTTCGTCCATCGAGGCCATTAATATTTTTCATTGTTTAAAAAAAATAAAAATACAAATTGGGAGCGGGTTGGCAAAACAAACGAAACAATTAACAGTGTTTAAGGTAGATTTAATTAAGCTTTTGAATTGTATTTTTTAGATATGCAATCAGGTCAATGTGCAGGACACTTAATTAGCTATACAGTGTCAACCAAAAGTCGCTCAAGCAACGCCAACGTAAATGTGTGTAATTTTTGTCACGAATAATTTAAACGCGTAAATTAATCGTTGTGTTTAATGTGTGTTTATTTCAAAACACGTGACCAAAATAATTGAAGAAAAGGAGAAACTTTGCTGGAGGCCCTACTTTTTCTCTCGGAGGAGGATGCGCACGAGGGAGCAAAGAGAGTGAGTGAGAGAGCGAGGGATGGAGAGAGAGAAAGAAATTCAGAGAGAGAGAGAGAGAGAGAGAGAGAGCGAGGTGGTGGGGGGCGGTGCTTCGGTCTCTTCAGCTGCGACTCTTCAGTCCCATTAGCGAGTAGCGGATGAATGGCGACACACGTACTTTTTTTGACACGAGGACTAAAACAGCTGTCTGGAATCTGAACAGGCCGGATTCTTCTTCTTCTTATTTATATATATATATTATATATGTATATATATATTTTTTTGTAACGGCGCATTTTAGCTACCATTCCTGGATTTATCCATTCGCCATCACTCTTGGAAGCTGCTGGTCTTGAAATGGCTTCTGGGGAACAGCAGGGTCGTGTCGAGACATTTGTGGATTAACCTTTATTTTAAAAAATCCCCCCCCCCCCCCCCCCCCCCCCCCCCCCCCCCGCTCTAAAAACGTCACAAAGCCGCCGAAATGCGCCTCTTTTTAAACCAATCAACCACATGAGTGGAGTCTAAACCGACACTTCTCATTCACATCCACATCATCCCTCCTCATTTTCTTTCTAATACGCTGCAATCATCGTGCTGGTAAAATATGGAAAGTGAGGTTTTTAGCCCCCTGCTGGAGCACTTCATGATGTCACCTCTGGTCTGCTGGGTAAATTCATTCACACTTAACATTTTGATGTACTCAAATTGGTTTTGTTTGAGGTGTGGTGTTTATTTCCCCTCCCCTCTCAGGTGAAGACAGTGGGGCAGCCCACGGTGACAGATGGCAGCAAACTGTCAGAATATGTGCAATTGATGGATGGAGTTTACCTCAATGACGTCATGCTGGAGATGTGAGTACCCTGAATGCCAACACGACATCTTCAGGAGCAGGGTGGGTCCATTGGGAGGGGGGGTGGTCGTAAAACGCTGGTGCGCGTGATGCCGTGATCGTTTTTCCACACGAACTAATCTTACTGTAGACTCCCGCACCACTCGAAATAATTTGGCACAATGGTGGCAATTAGAAGATGATGTCCAAAGTTTGGGAGATAAAGAAATAAACGTGTTAAAAAGCACATTCATGCACGAGCTCCTACAGCCGCAATTGATGCCCAGGAGGTCAAAGGTCAACACACGCAGACTGGTTAACGGTTAGCCAGTTAACACCCAGTTGTTAATCTGCGTTTGCGACAGCCAACTCTATACTCTCATTCGCTGACTCCCACATCACTCACCAGGTCAGACCCACCTTTTAACATCAATAGTTGCACCTCACATCCACATTTTTGTTCTTTAACAATGAAAAATCAATGTTCATGTTTCATCGGTGGGAATATCGTTAGATTGGGCGATTGTACAAATATTTGTTAGCTGCGGCCCTGCTTTGTTTTCATTTTGTTGACTGTGTGCGCAGTGTAGCCGGGGGTATGCCAACTCTGACTGGAAATTGAAAGGGGTGCATGGCTGACATTACATGCATACATTTTTTATTTTTTTTTAAACTACTTTTGATCGTGGTTGCATGATTTTACATGATGCCTTTATTGGGTATAAACAGGTTTTATTTTGACATCTTTTTTTTGTGGCGTGCACCAACTTCTCCGGAAAGGTGAAGAGCTCTTGTATTAGATCTCATTAGAGGTGCAACGATTAATCGAGAACTAATCGATTATCAAATTAATGAATAGCTATTTTGTACCTAATCAAGTGTCCACCGTGCGTACAACGCACAGTCTGGCCCTTCCTGCACTTCTGCCCTTACCTCGCCCTCAAGGCACACATTAGCCAGTTCTTGAACAGCCAGCTTCTAGAAGCTGTCTGCTGGGAGCTAATGTAGGCTGCGCACAATGGGACCTCGTATGTGGGCCACCGACGGGTCACGCAGTCAGACATCTTTGCAGACAATTATCGCAAGGACCGCTTGGAGCAGTGCTTGGTCACGCTCTTCAAGGCAAAACGCTGTAAAGAAGCTTCAGAACTTAACCGTTTGGCCTTGGTGGGGGTCAGAGTTGGTCATATAACAGAAAATGCCTAAGCTAGCTAATGTGAACAGAACGTGGCGTCAAAGTTTGATCATTTGGAGGTTTGGCCGTGATTAAAGGGGCTGCCAGGGCGCGTTGATGGCTACTCGCGATTTGATTCCCCACCCAGTGGCTTCCTCCGCCTCATGCTGCTTGCGTCTTCCAAATTGCCTGGTTACAGCGCTAACCAAGTCACATTACGATGTTGGGAAAATGCACACTGGGCATAAGTGTTCAGTACTTGGCAGCTGTGTGCCGCCTGACAGGAAGTGGCTAATCACAGCCAGCTTTGTGTGTTTGGGTGTGTGTATGCTTTTGTTCAAGGCTGCTTGCTTCTATGTCAGCCCAGGACTCGCGCACTGTGTGTGTGTCTGTGTGTGTGTGTGTGTGTGTATGTATCTGTTTTTTGTGCGCGTGTGTGCATTTGTTTTTGCAGTAGGGCAGCTGTCAGTGGTCGTCTTGGCAAGCCACACACACACACACACAGGGCCCACTGTGACGGTCAGATTGTTGTGTTTATGTCGGCTCTTTGTCTGCTGGCTCTTGATTAGCGTGACACCACCAGCTTGTTTAATTGTCTAAATTGGAATGCGTCACAATAGACAGCGATTACAGATCTTTGTTTTGTTGGTTGACTTTGGCTTGAAATGCAAGAAAAAAAATCAATATTGTAGCTGGAAAAAAACAAGATTTGTACGCACACATTGGGTTTGATAAATGTTTATTTTAATAATAATCAAATATTCCTATCAGGCTACCCTGTCCTATGTCCTACCCTTGATGTCCATTTCAGTGTTTCACATTTAATGTGTTGATTTGTTGAGTTTTTAACCACTAACGTGCAGAACACATCAAATCGCAGCGCTTGTTTACCTACGTTCCCTGACTGCAACATGAACGAGACATGCCTGAGGCAGCTGTCAATCATGACTCCAAAAATATGATTCATAACCGAAAAAGAGATTGAAGAAAGACGTTTGTGCAGCAATGTTGCAGTTAAGTGTCTCGTGTTTGCAGTTATACAAAAAGCTGTTGTAGCGCAGTGAGCTCGTGTAGTAAGTCCACCGCCGTCGTCCCTGAGGGCGGCGTCCAGAGGGCAGCGGCGGGACGTCGGGATTATCTAACGGTTTGCACCCAACGCCCAGATGGCATCCCCGACCCCCCCCCTCCCCTTGCCTCTGTCCTCATGACTGTCATTACCCAGCCAATTAGATGACCTCTTCACTGCTGTCAAACCAATTAGCTTGCCCACTCGGTGAGGTGGAGCCAATTAAAAATGTTGACAGAGTGACAAGAGTCCAGTCGAGACCCTGGATGCTCGCTGGATTGCTTTTATTTGGATACAATTAGGAATTTTCAGGGGGAAGTTGCTCGTCTGTTTTTATGCAGGTAAAATTAACCCAGTGGAAAAAAAGCCTGGAAATGTTTTAAAATGTAAAAAAAGGAGATTATAACTCCTTAATTCTGTTCTTTTATAATGCAGCCCTATGGGAGGCACAAGCCAGTGCAAACTGTAGGCCGGTCCCAAGCCCGGATAAACGCAGAGGGTTGCGTCAGGAAGGGCATACGGCTTAAGACTTTGCCGAACAATTATGAACGTTCATCCAAAGAATTCCATACTGGATCGGTCGTGGCCCGGGTTAACAACGTCCGCCACCAGCGCGGTCAACCTGAAGGGCGCCGTTGGAAATTCAGCTACTGTGGGTCGAAGTCGAAGAAGAAGAGGTGGAATGTGGGTTCTTTGGCAGAAAGAGAAGAGGAAAGCACAGAGCCTAGAACTGAATGTGAGGACTTTGAATGTTGGGACTATGAGAGGAAAATCTCGGGAGTTGGTTGACATGATGATTAGGAGAAAGGTTGATTGAGTGTGTGTCCAGGAGACCAGGTGGAAAGGCAGTAAGGCTAGATGTTTAGGGGCAGGGTTTAAATTATGTTACCATGGTGTAGATGGGAAGAGAAATTGAGTCAGGGTTATTTTAAAAGAAGAGTTGGCTAAGAATGTCTTGGAGGTGAAAAGAGTATCAGATCGAGTGATGAGGGTGAAACTTGGAATTGAGGGTGTTATGTATAATGTGATTAGTGGCTATGGCCCACAGGTAAGATGTGACCTAGAGGTGAAAGAGAAATTCTGGAAGGAGCTAGACGAAGTAGTTCTGTGCATCCCAGACAGAGAGAGAGTCGTGATTGGTGCAGATTGTAATTGACATGTTGGTGAAGGTAATAGGGGTGATGAAGAAGTGATGGGTAAGTACGGCATCCAGGAAAGGAACTTGGAGGGACAGATGGTGGTAGACTTTGCAAAAAGGATGCAAATGGCTGTAGTGAACACTTTTTTCCAGAAGAGGCACGAACATAGGGTGACCGACAAGAGTGGAGGTAGAAGCACGCAGGTGGCTTACAGCTTGTGCAGACGATGTAATCTGAAGGAGGTTACCGACTGTAAAGTAGTGGTAGGGCAGAGTGTGGCTCGAAAGCATAGGATGGTGGTGTGTAAAATGACTCTGGTGGTGGGGAGGAAGATTAGGAAGACAAAGGCAGAGCAGAGAACCATGTGGTGGAAGCTGAGACAGGACGAGTGTTGTGCAGCTTTTCGGGAAGAGGTGAGACAGGCTCTCGGTGGAAATGAGGAGCTTCCAGAAGACAGGACCACTGCAGCCAAGGTGATCAGAGAGGCAGGCAGGAGAGTACTTGGTGTATCTTCTGGCAGCAAAGGAGAGGAGGAGACTTGGTGGTGGAACCTTACATTACAGGAAATCATACAAGGCAAAAGGTTCGCTAAGGAAAGGCGACTGAGGAGAGGCGAAAGGATCTATACAGGCTGGCCAGACCGAGGGATAGAGATGGGAAGGATGTGCAGCAGGTTAGGGTGATTAAGGATGGAGATGGAAATATGTTGCCTGGTGCCAGCAGTGTGCTAGCTAGATGGCAAGAATACTTCGAGGAGTTGATGAATGAGGAAAATTAGAGAGAAGGGAGAGTAAAAGAGGCAAGTGTGGTGGACCAGGAAGTGGCAATGATTAGTAAGGGGGAAGTTAGAAAGGCAGTTGGTCCTGATGACATTCCTGTGGGGGTACGGAAGCATCTAGGAGAGGTGGCTGTGGAGTTTTTGACCAGCTTGTTCAATAGAATTCTAGCGCGTGCGAAGTTGCCTGAGGAATGGAGGAAAGGTGTGCTGGTGCCCATTTTTAAGAACAAGGGTGATGTGGAGAGGTGTGGCAACTATAGAGGAATAAAGTTGATGAGCCACACAATGAAGTTATGGACAAGAGTCGTGGAGGCTAGACTCGGGACAGAAGTGAGTATTTGCGAGCAACAGTATGGTTTCATGCCTAGAAAGAGTACCACAGCTGCATTATTGGCCTTGAGGATGTTGATGGGAAAAGTACAGAGAAGGTCAGAAGGAGCTACATTGAGTCTTTGTTGATCTAGAGAAAGCCTCTGACAGAGTACCCAGAGAGGAACTGTGGTACTACATGCGGATGTCTGGAGTGGCAGAGAAGTATGTGAGAATAATACAGGACATGTACGAGTGCAGCAGAATAGCGGTGAAGTGTGCTGTAGGTGTGACAGACGAATTTAAGGTGGAGGTGGGACTGTATCAGGGATCAACCCTGAGCCCCTTCCTGTTTGCAGTGGTCATGGATAGGCTGACAGATGAGGTTAGACTGGAATCCCTGTGGACCATGATGTTTGCAGATGGCATTGTGATCTGCGGTGAAAGCAGGGAGCAGGTGGAGGAACAGTTAAAAAGATGGAGGCATGCACTGGAAAGCAGCGGAATGAAGATTAGCCGAATTAAGACAGAATATATGTGCATGAATGAGAGGGGTGGTGGGGGTAGAGTGAGGCTACAGGGGGACGAGATAGCAAGGGTGGAGGACTTTAAATACTTGGGGTCAACCGTCCAGAGCAATGGTGAGTGTGGTCAGGAAGTGAAGAAACGGGTCCAAGCAGGCTGGATCGGGTGGAGGAAGGTGTCGGGTGTGTTATGTGACAGAAGAGTCTCTGCTAGGATGAAGGGCAAAGTTTATAAAACAGTGGTGAGGCCAGCCATGATGTACGGATTAGAGACAGTGGCACTGAAGAGACAACAGGAAGCAGAGCTGGAGGTGGCGGAAATGAAGATGTTGAGGTTCGCTCTCGGAGTGACCAGGTTGGATGAAATTAGAAATGAGCTCATCAGAGGGACAGCCGAGGCTCGATGTTTTGGAGACAAAGTTAGAGAGAGCAGACTTCGATGGTTTGGACACGTCCAGAGGAGAAATAGTGAGTATATTGGTAGAAGGATGTTGAGGATGGAGCTGCCAGGCAAGAGACCTAGAGGAAGACCAAAGAGAAGGTTGATGGATGTCGTGAGGGAAGACAGGAGGGCAGTTGGCGTTCGAGAGAAGGATGCAGGGGAGAGGCTTACATGGAAAAGGATGACGCGCTGTGGTGACCCCAAAAGGGACAAGCTGAAAGGAAAAGAAGAATAATTTTGTTCTTTTATTGTGTATTTGTAAATATATTTGACAGCAAATTTTTATGGAACTCTCAGTGCTTATAATTCCTACTTTTCCTGCAGTCTTGAATGCACCATTGGTTAGTGATCTTACAGCAACGCTGTTGCCACCAAATGTGTGTAATGATACGAGCAACTTAGCGCTGCTAAATGGAGTCACTAACATAATGGACGCTTGACTTCCCCATAAACAGAGGCCACGTTGTGCTAAAGCTAACATCATACATGCACAGTGTCGTTTTCATCCCCAACGTTTTAACAGCGACTGGCTTCACACTTCGCTTATTTTTACCTGCTGTTAGCACTTGTTTGTTCTTCCTCACTTTCTCCCATCCTTCCTTTGCACCTCATCTCCCCTGGCCTGCTGTCTTCTACCCTTTCTTCTTGTTTTCTTTGAGCTTCTCTTGGGCGCGCTCCGGCTGACATAGTTGAAATTCCTGCTGCAGGAGGGAAGCCAGGATGCGGAGATGCTGCTACTGAGATGTTTGAGCCCCCGCTCCTTCCCTGGCAAAAACACACAGTTGTAGGCTGGTCTTGGAAATCTGTAAGGAAGTGCAGACTCTTGACTTTAATCTGACATCTCTGGCGTTCGTCTTTGTGTCTGGCGTTTAGCAATGAAGCGTTTATGTGAGCCTTGAAAACCGCCACGACCAAGGGCGTGTTAAGCCGCAAAGAAAGCGCTATCGTGCTTATTCTCATTAGCGTTGCGGGTAAAATGGAGCCTATCCCAGCTGACTTTGAGCTTGAGGCGGGGTCGACCCTCGATTGGTCGCCAGCCAATTGCAGGGCACATATCGATAAACAACCATTCCCATTCACCATCATGGTCAAATTCGTCATAATTGAACCTAACGTTCATGTTTTTGGAGTTGGTGTTGTCATGC
This sequence comes from Phycodurus eques, assembly GCF_024500275.1. Taxonomy (NCBI): domain Eukaryota; kingdom Metazoa; phylum Chordata; class Actinopteri; order Syngnathiformes; family Syngnathidae; genus Phycodurus; species Phycodurus eques. The sequence continues at coordinate 4,622,273 of NC_084535.1, forward strand.
AACAAATATTTGAAAACAAACAGGGTAGCAACACATTGTAGACATACAATATAACAATACTCACTGGCATTTATTGTTTGTGGCGGCACGTGGACGAGTGGTTAGAGCGTCTGCCTCACAGTTCTGAGGACCGGGGTTCAATCGCCGGCCCGCCTGTGTGGAGTTTGCATGTTCACCCCATGCCTGCATGGGTTTTTTTCCGGGCACTCCGGTTTCCTCCCACATCCCAAAAACATGCATTAATTGGAGACTCTAAATTGCCCGTAGGCATGACTGTGAGTGCGAATGGTTGTTTGTTTCTATGTGCCCTGCGATTGGCTGGCGACCAGTTCAGGGTGTACCCCGCCTCCTGCCCGATGATAGCTGGGATAGGCTCCAGCACTCCCGCGACCCTTGTGAGGATAAGCGGCTCAGAAAATGGATGGATGGATGGATGGATGGATGAATGGAGATCTTCTTTGTCTGTGAAAAAAATTATAGCAGCTTATTTGCAGTTGATGTGATCATTTGATGATGTGCCGCATTAATGCAAACTCGACACTTCCTCCATCTGTTTCATGAGACCGATTCTCTCACGTAGCATAATCCGCTCTGTTTGCTGGCAAACAACTTCAGCAGGAGTCTCATTTAAATCACATTAGGTTCGGAAATGAAGTGCAAATCGTATTCAATTAGGCCCGTTTTTCTTTTGTGAGGAAGAAATAAGAGCTTGCTTCATGTCAATGAGACACTATCCCGCAGTCCATTCGCTCTGTTGGGAAGATGAGACGATTATTGTTGATGCTGACTGTCTTGTCCGTCGTCCACTTTAATGATTGACGTCATTGATCGGATCGGCGAATTATGACATTAAAGCCGATCAGCATTAAATGCTAAATATCGGCCGATACCGATCAGGCCGATTTTAAAATCGGTGTGAAGTCTAGTTGAATTGTTTTCCAAAGTAAAAGCAGATGTTTGCCAATGTGGTATTTTGATTCAACACAGTTAATCAGTCTGTTTTCATGAAGTACTACAAAAATCAGAGAATATCTAGTGTCGATAGGCTGAAATTCTGAGGATTTGGACAATTTTAAGTTAAACAAGGTCTTAAAATGATTATCGATTATCAAAATATTAATTTGATCATTGATTAGTTGTCGATTAATTGTTGCAACTCATTAAAACTCACTCTTACCGTATGACGTGCAAAAATCCTTGTTTTTTATTAGCGTTAGCAGCAATGCTGAGGCTAGTTGCTAACTACTCATATCCCTGGATTCCTCTTGGTTGTTTGGATTTCCTGCTACATGTGTGTGTGCGTGCGTGCGTGTGTGTGTGTGTGTGGGGGGGGGGATATAATCACACGCACCGCAGCTATGTTTGGACTGGCTCTATCCCAACACGTGGCCAAACGCAGCCTGTCTTTTCCCTTTTTGTGTGCGTGGCTGCCCATGCTGACTGTAATGCTGCCTGTCATATATAGGTTAACACTACTCCGTAACGCACACAGCCAATCGGAGAGCAGAGCAAGCCCCAGTGGCTGCTGAATTTTGCCTCGGTGGCCGTTCACACACAAGCAATGGATGGTTTGGCTTATTGACTATCTGTCTGTCTTTCTTGAGCCGTTTCTCCTTAATCTATTTGTCTGCCCAAAGCCTTAGGTTTACTGTATCAGCAGGAACAGCGAGGGTATTAATCTTTTTCCACCCTCCTGCTAAAGAACTAATTCCTTATTTTGTCGCCTGGTGGTCCCCAGGGGGTTCAGTCTGAAGGTTGCAGCCATCAGCACGCGAATACTGTGGAACAATTCCCAGGTGTCTTAATAAAAGGTCTCTGACATTCTTCGGTCAAAATACACAAAAAAGAATTGCAGCGCGTTTTACTTCCGCTTGCTTAGTTTAGGGAGAGCGGTTCTGTCTCATGTATCCCCTCTACTGCTGGGCCAATGCTATGTATTTGGTTACCATGACAACCAGGGGCAAAGCTAGGGTGTTGTGACAGGTTCAGCGATTACTTGTTCTCAAAAAGCTCAGAGTTGGAAGAAAAAAAAAAAAAAGTGCCCATAAAAACAGTAAGACTTTCCACAAATGGTGGCTAAGGATGAAAAATAATCATCTTTGACATGCCTCACGGTGTTTTAGCGGCTTCTCACAGCACCACCTTCGTTTTAAGAATATTACTAACCCTCCTGTTACATTACGGGTCAAATTGACCCATTTTAAAGTTAAAGAAATATAATTTTGTGTAGAATATTTACTATGAAATGGTTGATGATGAGAAAAAAACACAAACATTTATTGGGATTTGTCGGGACACTTTTGGATCGTTAAACACGTGCCGGGTCAAACTGACCCAGGAACTTTATTGCTGTTCCTGACAAACAAACATAACTGGTAGGGGTAATACCTCCTTCACCGTTGCCATTTTACAGTTCTTCAGTTCTTTTTAATATCAGCGAGCCTTAAGTGTCGTGGAATGTGCTTATTTTGTCTCTGACACACACACAATCAGCCCGACACCCTCCTCCCCCTGACAGGATTACAGCCTCCACTTTTTAATTAAGGGGTTGACTAGACCCCCTACTATGTACTCCTGAAGGGCCCACGTGCGTGTGTGTGTGTGTGTGTGTGTGTGTGTGTGTGTTGTGAGGCGGGTCATGTGACTGCTAATTCAACCCATTGAAAAGAACCCTGTCTCCTTCTGATTAGCATTAATGGCGCTGGGCATCGGCGGGTGGGGGGCGGATCAAAAGACTAATTAACGCGTCCGCAGCCGCCGAATTGAGACCACAAGGTCTGTTTTTATTTGGGGTTGAAATTCTCCACGTAGCCGTGTTGGCAGCTTGTTGCTAAATAGGAATATGTGCAAGTTGTAAAAACTAATACATTGAAAGTGCTGCATATAAAGGTTTGATTTGAAATTGCACCATAGTGTCCAGGAGGCATATATTTGTTCAACTGTAAATGGGAAGGAGGGGTTTATTGACGGGAGGCCTTTTATTATTACTATTTTATTTATTTTAAACATTAACCCTCCTATTAGCAAAATTGGAAATTAGACACTACTTATTTTCGCTTTAAGTTTGTGATGAATTGTTAAATAGGTCTTCTGTTATGCTGTGGGTCATCAGTGGATATAAAAAAATCTATAAACTCTGTTCAAATGCTTTGAAGTTTTTGTTACATAATAAAAATGAATCAATTCAAAACTTTTTTCCCCCGTGAATGTGACTTATAATAACCTGTACAAATCACCTGGAAAAAAATATTTTTCCAGAGGGGAAGTAAAAACGGACAATGTTGCACAAGTGCGCACACCCTCTTGGTTGTGGCTGTGTTCAGAATTAACAAGTCACATTCATGTAAATGGGAGTCAGCACACAACTGCTATTATCCGATTAACCAAAAATAAAGTTCAGCTGTTCACCTTTCCCTGCTTTTTTATTTTTTTGTAAATAAAAATTTTAGGGTGAATTGTCTTCTTCTGGCCTTTTTAAAAAAATGTTCTTTTTTACGATTAAACGGGTCACTCTGACCACTGAAACATAATACGAGGTTTGAAATATAACTAAAATGTTTGATCACCAGAATTGCATGCAAATTAAACTGACTCAGAAATATTTTTTCTTAAATGGGAGAAAGATGACCAATGAAAACATTCCCAACACATTAAAGACAGAGAGGTTATTGCCAGCCAAATAACAACAGACACCATCCATTTATTATGCATCCCTACGGCATAATTTCATTTACAATGATGTAACCTAATTCACTTGTAGCTCTCTCTATTAGAGGCGACCCTCTTGTCCATGAAAATGTGCTTCAGTCTATGACCTATATATGAGGGTCAACCTGCTGCAAGTATGTGGGGGAGGAGACGGCTGCGTGCGTGCGTGCGTGCGTGCGTGCAGGCGGTAGCTAACGCGTGCATGTGTTTGTGCGTGCGTGCGTGCGTGCACGCATGCATGCAGGCGGTAGCTAACGCGTGCATGTGTTTGTGCATGCCTGCATCTGTGCTCTCCGCCATGTGCAATGCGCAACGAAAATGTAAACGTTAAAGAATGTCAACTTTCCAATGTTATGGTTCAGTGTGGAGAAAAAACAAACGAACAATGATTGTGTTTTAGGAAGAGGTTTGATCTTAAGTGGAGGGCTATGTTCTTGAGCTAATGTCTGCATATATGCAAATGGTTGCCTTGGATGGCACTTTCCGAGGAATATGGATGCTGCGTGAATGTGTGGAGTGTTCACGACGCTCACTAAAACATGTTGACACCCATGATAATGTCAGTCGTCACCGCATGCTACCTTGGGCGACACGCACTTGAATCAACACCGGTGCCGCCAATGATAGCTGGGATAGGCTCCAGCACTCCCGCGACCCTTGTGAGGATAAGGTATCCATCCATCCATTTTCTACCGCTTACCCGAGGTCAGGTCGCGGGGGCAGTAGCTTTAGCAGGGACACCCAGACTTCCCTCTCCCCAGCCACTTCATCCAGCTCTTCCCAGGGGATCCCGAGGCGTTCACAGGCCAGCCGAAAGACGTAGTCCCTCCAGCGTGTCCTGGGTCGTCCCCGGGGTCTCCTCCCTGTGGGACGTGCCCGGAACACCTCACCAGGGAGGTGTCCGGGAGGCATCCGAATCAGATGCCCCAGCCACCTCATCTGGCTCCTCTCGATGTGGAGGAGCAGCGACCTCTACTTTGAGATCCTCCCGGATGACCGAGCTTCTCACCCTAGTGAGGATAAGCGGCTCAGAAAATGGATGGATGGACACGAGGAAGTGCTTAAAGGGTTAATAGATGGCTGAAAAGCACCATTGTGTGTCACTGATTGTTTTCCTCTAATAGTTGAATGTCTCCACCCAAGTCCATGCGGCTCATTGCCCGAGGTTATTCCAAGGCACTGTAAACAATTGTATGTTTGTGATGATGTCATCTGTGGTCAAGGATAGAGAGAGCCGCTTTCAATCGCTTTATTGAACAAACGGTACGAAAACAAACACGGAAAAAGCACTTAATACACTAGCTGCCGATGGCCGCAACTCGCACTAAGTCACTCAACATGCAGACTGGTAGCCTGCTAATGGGTTAGCCAAAGAACAGCCAGCCAACAATCATGCCCACGTCACTCACTAGCCCAGGCAATACCTTTTTAAAGCCCTACACACTTAAAGTCACAGATACAACAATAGCATGTGAGGAAAGAACGTGGACAAACAAAATACTTGCACCTCACACGCACGTAGTGTTTTAATAATGAAAAATAAATTTTTATCCAAGTAATCGATGCGATAATGGGTAGAACATTCGATTCTAAAAATATTCGATCACTGGAGCCCTACTCTGTTCAGTATCTGCTGTCCGATTTCAACATGGAACAAAGACAGTAAATGTTGACTCTGATTGAATGACATGATTTTATATATTTTTTCCACCAGCAATCCCAAAGCTACGGTGCAGAGGACCAACAAGAAGGTGAACAACGACCCCACGCTGCGAATCCAGAACCTTTCCATTCTCATCAGGCAGATCAAAACCTACTATCAGGTGGGAAAAACGTTTGTGTTTTCAGGCACCAACATGCTTTCATCATCCAGCATAAACCAATGGCCAAAAACCATACTGTTTTTTTCCAAGCTTTGAAGCTTTATTTTAATGTTGTAATTATGTTGCCGCGGCCACAGCTTTCCCACACTCGAGAACATGACCCATATCCTCAGGGGCCATGTCGAGGCTGCTGAAAGGTCACTTACTCATCTAGCAAAATGCATGCATTCATATAAAGAACAGCATGTAGGCACAAGATGCATCCTGTTAATTGGAGACGCATAAGGTATTTTTGTGTGTGTGTGTGTGCATGCATGTGCATGACATGTATGAAATACAGGGGAATCGGTGTATAATATTTGCAAAGAGAGAAATTGGATAAATTAATGACTTTCCTTTCTGCCCCGCTTTAAAGCGCCTTGTTGCTAACAATAGATTTAATAACCCAGTTATTAAAAGAAATAACTAAATAAAACATACAATGACAAGTAAAAAATATTAAAATCTCAGATAAAATCTCTTTTTTTTTCTTACATTTTAATAAAATATTTGTAAAATGTTCAACCAATTTTAAAAATGGGTCAATTTGACCTGCATATAACGTGGGTTTAGGAGTCCTGTCCCCCAAAAGACATTTGTCCATGCAGCTACCAAAAACATACACAATGTTTTATCCAACTTATTTTTTTTGTTTTTTTTCTAGATTAAAAAATGTTTTTTTAATTTTTTTTTTTAGTTAAAATGCACCAATCTGACAGCAATGCAGCAGGAAGTTTTAGGAAGTGTGTCCCCTGAAAATAATTTAATCCATTAAGTGTAGCTATCGTACACAGACATTATTATCCAACATTTGTAAACTTCAAAACGGGTCAATTTGACCCACAACGTAACGGGGGTGTAGAAGAGGTGTGCCCCTTAAAACAAACTTTTGTCTGTATACTATAAGATGCATGGACATGAATTTTATCCATTTATTTGTTGTTTGAAATAAATATAAAAATGTGTTAATTCAACCCACATCATAAGAGGGTTAAATTTCTACTCTTGAGTCTCAAACATCTTGTTAATCACTACCAAATCTCTTTAATTAAACAGCCAACACACAGTAGCTTCCTAAGAAAATGAATCACCGGTTGGATCGGCCTCTGTTAAAGGTTAAGCTCTGTGTTAAAGCCATAGTTTGTTTAGTGGTGAATCTAAAAGCTCTTGATCATTTTTTTCGTCACATTTGAAGAGCTCAAGGGAGGCTAAAGATTGTTTCTTTTAACACCTCTGCTTGGTTAATCTCATTGAGTGCTTGTCTTGTAGTTTGACGATGAGCAATGCAAGCAAACAATGAGCCTCATCTGTCTGCTCCGCTTGGTTTAATCCTCTCTGCTTGTCTCGCGGATCGCTGTGTTTTAACCATACGACCACTCGTGTGTCTGCAAGCTTAGCTTCACATTGACCACCGCCAGTTTAAAGTCCTCCCTCTTGGTGTGTGTCCCCATCAAAACAGTCCTACAGGGACTTAACAGGCGCTTTCAGACAACTCGCCCAAGCAGGAAATTGCGGTGTCCATGTGAAAGTGGCTGATGACCCTTTAGCCACCATGCGGTTAAGTTTGGTTTGGTCATGGTACGGTTACGTTAGGTGTATACTTTCATTGATCCCAAAGGAAATTGAGGTGTGAAACACTTAACAATGACTCGTGGTTGGTAACCCAAGAACGGTTGCTCCAATGTTGGATGGTGCAGTTGGGTTGTTCTGGTACGTTTTACTGTTTTTGGAAATTGAAATGGAAAATAATGCATACTTTACCCAACTCAGTTTGGGAGAAACATGAATTTTGATTAATGAACCAAAGTGCCTGTTAAAACTACAGTTTGTAGAGGCAGACCAAACTGGTTCTTATACTACTGGTTGGGGAACATGATGGGAAAATATAAGGAAATAATGGCATTGTACTCCCACACTTCTAGAAGGATGTTGACGCGTTTGTGGAGAATTTTTGTCTATTGATCCAAGGTGGAAGCAGACAGATGTTCAAAATGTCTCACACATTTGTAGAATTAAGATTCAGGGGCCACTAAGTGTTCAAGATATCTACCCCAGATTCACTGATGGATAGATTCTAAAACAATGTTACCTCAGCACCCTACTGATCCTGGTCACACTCCTGTTATGTTGTGGGTCAAATTGACCAATTTAAAAATATAAAAATGTTTGGGGGGAAAAAAAAACGTAAGGATCTGCTTGTTTTTTTTTTTTTTTTATATAAAAATTGATCCATGAACATTTTTGGTTTCCCAAAGAAACAAATTCAGCAGGAGGGTTAAAGTGGTTTACATGTACTTCCATCGATTCTAGAGTGTAAAAGTACATGCGTTTGTATTTTTGGGTGAGGGTGAATCGGTATGATACAGAAGAATACCACACAGATTTCAGTGACAATGTATTGTACCTTCCTACATATTTTTTTTTAGTTTCTCTGCTTCTCTGGATCAAAAAGCCAAGGTCTGCTTTCCTGTGGGGATTTTGGTCCCTTACTGGCTTTTCCGATTTCCGAGCCGCATGGCTGCAGATGGATCTCTTCTGCTTTCCAAGCTAATGGGCTTAACAGGTTTGCAGTTTACTGTACCACTCAGCATTCTGAGCCCACTCATGTCTGCTGCTGACTTTGTATGCTCGGCTGCCTTCTCCACTTCTTGATCATGTTTTTCAATTCAATTTACGTGTTGGTCTTTGATGGCGAGCACCCCGTCGTTGAAGTAACTATCCAGAAATGCACATGTGTGCTCTTTCTATTAAAGGCTTTATTGAATTAGAATGTTTCCTCTGGTGTTGGGAGAATATCTAATTCATTAACTCCTTTGGAACCACTAAAGGCAGACACTTGGGGACCTTCCTGAGACCCTCTTTGCTTCGACCCTCCCCCATTTCCTGCATGCCTCCGCTCTGCCCCTTCGCTCCCATAAGAAACAACCCTACCCTACTGCATGTTTATGCAGTCAATTTCCAGAGATGCAGAGACATCAACAATTCCCAATATTTTGGATTTTAATTAGACGTCAACGACAGCGTGTTAAATACGCATTAAAAGGGTCTGTAAGGCCCATTTTCTACCCCGCACGTTACCAACTCAGCTTTATTTCTTTGTTTCGATTGGCAAAAATACAAGGTACTGTTTTGGTACCTGGTCATTTGATCCAGTCCTGTGGAAGTAAGTAGCTAGTCGCTCATTGGTCCAGCAGATTTGTAACTTTTGAGGACGGACTGATGGAAATAGGATAATGTTAGCTTGGGTATTATACTCTACAGTCCCAGTTTGGTTGCTAATATCGGTTTTCTTTCTGCCCTCAGTCTCCTGTTAGATAAAATGTGTCTACCTTACCGCAGTCGTTCCGACTGATGTGTACAATGCAGTGTGATTGCCGTAGTTTCCCGTGGTGGGAAAAGTGGCATTGGAGGATGTGTGGGTTCAAAGTTATTAGGTTCCGTTTCAGCAGATTGCGTAGGAGGGCTTCAAGGTCTAGACGGGTTTCTTCACGCTTTGATTTAGGACTATGGTGTACAGATCAGTTTCAACCAGATGTGATCATATTACCGAGAAAGCGTGTTTCCGTCTCCCTATAACCTTACTTAGTCATATTTGAGCTGCACCGCGAAGTTTCAATGTGGGGGCCAAAAATAGGCCGGGCCACATTTTAATTTAGCGGCCTCTGGTTTTCTCCGGGGGCGTGCAATTATACAACTCCGGCCAGCTGAACTACATTCTTGTCTGCTTTTTTGTGGCCTGTCTCAGGAATCCCTTCGTCTTATATCTTCAAATCAGGGTCCTGTGACAGATGTAGCTACATTTCAGCTTATTGTGCTGAAAGCCGTTTGCTTGGATCTGCGGTTTCACTTTGGTTTTTGCTCACATTATCTAGAAAGCTTATACATGTTGCTTTTGGGAAATAAGAGGTGACATTTAGTCTTGAGACTGCTTCTTTTCTTCGGGGAGTGGTGTCAAAGGTTTGGAGCTCATTTTGTACACTTAACATTAGGAGCTTGGGGACAAACGTACGTTTTTTTTGGCCCGGTAACTGGAGCAGAAATGTTAATTTCAATCGGAAGAACCAGAAACCTCCAGAAGACTATTGTTTCGGTCGCAAGGAACATATTGTTAATTTAGTTTCTAGATGGTCAGTAAGATACTGATCAAAGAGAACTCTTTGGAAATGTTCAGCAACCTTGGTAAAGAGTCTGCTGGGAGGAACATATCTGATTGGATGACTGCTCAGTTTTAATTTGAAATTTCCAGTAGCCAGTAGGGGTCCCCCCCAAAAATCACTTTCCTTGGTTTTTAACGTCACATTTTGGTTCACATTGGTACAAAATGCAAAATATTATTTTTAACAGGAACATATTTAATGACAAAACTAAGTGCCACAGTAAATTGTCCAATAAATCAAATAATGTAGAGAACAACATTACACGGCAGCTTAAATGTTTTCTGATGGGGAAAGTGCACATTAAGTTTGTTCACTTCCTTCTTACATTTATGTTGGTGTGATGTCGTTGCAATCGAGTTGGAAAGTTTAACGGACTTCAAAGTATATTGTGAGCTAAGTCAACCCTTCGCCAGAGACTGAGCTGCACTGTATTTGTTTGCAGAGTAGATGTGGCTTACCTAATATGTTCCGTGTGAGAACGCTGTACGTCCCTGAACTGTACCGAAATATCCAAATACACGGTTATACCCTTCATAGCCAGCCTTGTTTTGCTGGATGTTCTTTTTACCACCACCCAGTAGATCGGAGGTGTAGTGCCGTTGATGTTATGTTGTTTTATTTTAAATTTTACCCCATGTAATCTGCCTAATTTGCATGACCTCCGTCCGTTTAGACAACAATGGGCCACAGGAACCTTTTAATTCCTTAAAACGAAGTATGAGGAAATGCAAGACCCAGGAACTTGATGCAGTTATTAAACCAGTAGGCAACATTATTAGTGTAGCTTGCAACCTACGCGTGACTACTTATTAAACCAGTAGGCAACATTATTAGTGTAGCTTGCAACCTACGCGTGAGTATGTAGCAGCAGAGTTGTCGTTCCTATCCTCTTTTTCTCTTTGAAACACAGCATTCATCCTGCTAATTTCCTTCCCAGATGTTTTTCCCTGCAGGTGTGCGAAGCAACTTAACTGCTAGCTGACGCATGCAATAGCAAAGTCTGCCTGAGCTTGCTGACCTCACAAAGACGCTCTGTTCATGTTTATAAAAAAAAAAAAAAAAAAAAAAAACTGAAAACAAAAACAATGTTCCATCACATTCCCTACACGTACCATACTTCTGCACAGCACTGCATGCTTGTGACTAAAATTATAGCCTCGTTATAGCAGCTTTTACCCACGAGTGATTATTTTTATATGAACTCGGTCACACTGTGTATACATTTTCCAATCAAGCCTGGAATTCCCCCATGCTGACTCGCTTCTTTCGGTGCGTCACAATAAAATCGGTTTATTAGGGCATGTGCTCGCCTGCCGCAGGGCAAATGTACGTGCTGTTATGCTCGCTCACATGCTCATCGCCACCGTTGCCAGTGATGATGCGGCAAGCGGCGAGGCCCCTCGACTGCTCGCTCAGAGTTTGGGGAAAACAGTGGAGTGGGATGAGATGTATTTATTTATTTTTTCTAAGGAGGATGAATCAAATTGAGCAAGCTGTGAAAACGAGTGTCGGGAGCCGTGACACGACTCAATGGGTTCTCTGTTTACGGCGGTACGGATATCGAGGCTGTAGACGGCTTGCCATCTCACGAATTTGCGGAGTAGCGTAAGAATACATGGTCACGCAGCACAAGAAGTCACGCTCAGTTTAGCGCTGCAACAATCTAATAACTCAATTTGATTACATGAAGCAAAATCTCCACCTGGAAGCTTCACAGGGATACAATTTCCAACACAAGACAATGTATCGATATTATCTAGTTTAATAGTCTAATATCGCTCAGAACGTATTGTAATGCTCCCCGCAAGTGGTCAAGAATGGACACAGCCGCCACTTTCAATCTCTTTATTAAACAAACGGTTAGAAAACAATCGCGTAATAAGCACATCCATACGTGAGCCACAGCCATGCCGACAGCCACAGCCATGCCGACAGCCATAAGTCACACCAAGTCACTAAATATGCAGACAAGCGGGTTGTCAAGATAACAGCTTGCCACACTCTCATTCGCTGACGCCCATGTCACTCACCAGGTCAGTCCGCACCTTTTAAAGCCCTACCACACTCAGTCACAGATACTACAGTGAACATGAGGATGGCAAGTCCAAGTGGACAACAATAATACCTGCATCTCACGCGCACGTTGAAAAATACATTTTTATCCAATTAATTGATGGGATAATTAGTAAAATTCTCGATTTTAAAAAATATTCAACAGCTGCACCCCTAGCTCAGTTACCGCTTTACTTACTTTTTTATTTTTTCTATTTGAATGAATTGAATTTAAATGACAGATTTAGTAGCACATTTGATGTACTAGATAGTCACAACTGCAACTTTAGTGAAAAGGAGAGCCCAGAGGGGGGTGAGGAAGAGGAAGGGGGTGAGTGGGCGGATGGTATCAGGATTACCCCAGTCCACCTGCCCCCTCTACCTTGGTGAGCAGCAGCTTGTTCAGCCTTGAGGGGTGTAGAGGGGAGGACGTAATAAAAAGCTCTTTGGCTGATGCATAACACCAGAGAACAAAAGAAACGTGCTGCAAAACGGCTCGTTTTCTCCTCTTCGCATAGAACATCAAGTCGGCTCCATCTGGACCACTCGGGACCCCCTGTATGCTGCTCTTTTCAGCGGACATACCTATTACCACTATGGACTTTATTCATCAGCGCACTTAAACATAACGAGGAGTCAGATAGACATGGACACCTTTTACTAATGTTATTTTTTTAATGCTTTTGAAGGAGACATACAATTTATTTCCGTTTAAAATAGTTGCCAGGTGTCTTTACATGTCTAAGAATTATGGCGCACAATACATTGCAATATTTAAAGTGTCATGGCGGCCCCCTCTCCTTCAAGTATAGTTTAATGGGATTTTATTTGTTTTATAAGCGTTTCAGAAAGTGAATGGATGGGATATTTGTCACTGAATGTGAGTGTGAAGCTACCTCTTAGAAGCGGAGTTAATTGCTCGAGTTTTCTTGGGCGGAGAAACTTGGCGTGGGGGCGGTATTATGTAAATTAGTTGAATTCTTACGTCTTACTTCCCTCACAGACACATTTTAAGATATAAGCAGCTCATTAATAAATTACTTAGTAGTTCAATTTCACACTTTCTGGGTGGGCCGGAACTCCAGAGACCCAACTATCTGAATACGAGCAATTAAAAAGGAATTGTTCTATATGTCCCTCCCATAGCTTACCTTTGTTGTCTGTCCAACAGCAACACTGCCTTTTGTGGAGCAATTGTTAGATCAGGTGTCAAGTGGGTTTTCTGTGGAAGTGTGTGTTTGTGTGTATTTGGACAAAAAGAGGAAGCGCCTTACTTCTCTTTGTTGGTGATGGAGTTTGCAAGGAGAAGTACCCCAGAGAGGTGTGTGTGCGTGCGTGTGTGTTTGCACATGTATTGCACTGTACTGTATGTATTAGCACATGCGGAGCTTATACTCCCTGTCTTCTCACCCCCGTTCCTATGGCAACAGCGCTCCGTGGGGCTGCAGAATGGGTGTGATTCATGCTTTTAAGGGTTCAGACACGCACGCGCGTACATGCACATACACGCACGAGGAGCGGCACAATTATCCCCCCTGTTAAAGCGATACGCCGTTAGCGGAAGTGGGAGGAAAGGTGGGGGGGGGCTCAGTATGTGCGTTAAGGAGACGGGGCTCCCTGTGAGACGGAAACAGTGGAGAACCTGTCCACTGACACATTTAGTAGCACAGGCATCCACACATGCACAAGTTCTATTTAATAGCATACTTTGGATGTATTTTTATTTTTTTTTTAGTGATCCCTAAATACGATCTCCCTAAAACCTAGCCAGTTGTGCCTCCTGGAAAGTTAAACTAAATCAGCCCCTGATAACCAGTTTGTGGCTGGAGATGTATATCCACGACAGCATGCACAAAAAACTCTTAAGGATACACGCACGGAATTGAACAGGAAGTCAGCCAATAAATGAACCAGTCAAGCTCTTAAGAAAAAACGTTGATTGTCGGTTTATTTTGTGAAAAACTCAAGACTCTACGCAATACGTATCACAATATAAATGTAATTATTATACTACTCGCAACAGTGTAGGGGAATCCCGAATCCCTGTTGTAATACTGTACATTTGTGTGTTTTTGTCTGCAGTGACAAACGAGCATCTCTGTATCCTCACACATAAATAGCTTTCCCCCTCAAAAGGCTGACACCTGACAATATGTTTGATTGGCTTGCTACGTTATTTATTATTAACCATTACACCAACCATAAATCAAGCAAGGCAGTCGGCGCTATTGTGTTCTGACATGTCTCCCTTGTACCAACACACCTCTTCATCAATGTGTGTAAACCTCTCTATGGGGCTGTGATTCCTGCTGAAATCAATAAGATGGAAATATATAGTCAGCACAGAGGGGAAGAAATATGTGGAAGAGGGTGAAAAGGAGGGGTCGTGCTTGGACTGGGAAGTGATGGAAGAAAGATTTCATCCTCCCCCTCCTCTCCCCTCTATTTGTCTTTGCGACTCCGTCCTTTAATAGACACCATGGCTGTGCACTGAATCACTTCATATCCACTATGTAGTGCCCCTATAGTTTGCCATTTGGTAGTGCTGTTCAAATGCGTAGTGAGTATAAATTCTCCCCTATATACTGTAGTTCCCTGAATGCATCCTGAAAAGTGCTGAACAATCTATGGCCGCAAGAAAAGCAATTTATCCCATGATTCACTGCGACGATACATCATTTCCGGGGTATTGTTTGATTTTCAGCACAAGACATTCATGAGTTGTCAAGTCAATTTTATTTCATTCTCAACAGAAAGCTCTTTACACATTGAGCAGGTCAAGAACTCCTCATATATATATATATATATATATATATACATGTATATATATATATGTGTATATATATATATATATATATATATATATATATATATATATATATATATATATATATATATATATATATATATATATATATATATATATACATGTATGTATATATATATATATATATATACATGTATGTGTATATATATATATGTGTATATATATATGTATATATATATGTGTATATATATATATGTGTATATGTATATATATATATATATGTGTGTGTATATATACATGTATATGTGTGTATGTATGTATATATATATGTGTGTGTATATATGTGTGTATGTATGTATATATGTGTGTATATATGTGTATGTATATATGTGTGTATATATGTGTATGTGTGTGTGTGTGTGTGTGTGCAGGACTGTATATAAGAAATAAAACTGAACCATGAATCATTACTAACTGTGGGCCTGTGAAGCCCTTCGAGAGATGTTTGTGATGAAGGACTATACAAATAAACTTGACATGACGAAACCCACGAGTAAGCAATGGGTGACGGAGGCATGAAAAACCTCAAACAAAGACCAGGCTTTGCGAGGGGACGAGAGAACGATGGGCACGACAACAGCCGTATCAGCAACCGTAATTAGTTCCAAGATGACAGAAAGATCTCTAGCGTGAAAATATCTTCAACTCAACAACGCTAATATTTTTTCCTTTTGTGACACCTATGAAACAGCAAAACTAGACTGAGAGGGCTTTTGATGACAAATTCATTTATTTCCAGATAGACAACTGATAAATGTGTTGAGTGATGCTGACTCACTGCATGGTTTGAGTTGAATGCCAGTGGCTTTTTTACATGCCATTCATCCTTCACTTCATAAACTGCGTCATTTCTTTTTTTTACGATTGGAACACACACTTTCTACTACCTACCGTGAACACGTACTCTGTTTATACCATACATACAGTATACATTGTCGAGTATGAGGTGACTTCCATCATTTTGGCATTTCTCTCCCTCATAATCGATGTGACAAGCGGAGATTCACGGTCTAATCTTGGTCAAGGTGCTTTTATTGTCAATTCTTCAATATGCGTAACACATACAGAGGATTGAAATTACAGGTACTCAAGGGCCTGCGGTGCTACAAAAACTAATAGAAATATCAATATAAAAAGCTAAATAAACTATGATATATACAGTTTTAAAAGTATCAATTGAATTTGCAATATCAAAGATCAGGTGACGTGTCCAACATAATCAAGGTCAGAGAACCAAGGCAAATAAGACATATAAATTAGATGACATAATCTTCTCAAAAATTGTGCTAATCTCAAATCCAAAGCGATCCGACACTGCCATCTATAATGATGAAACCACTGTAATGACTAGTGGTTTAATAACCTGAATATCATTGAAATCTCAGAAACCCTGTGCCACGCCTATCTGTTGAAAAACGTACTGACGTTTGACGTTTATATACTGACGTTTGACGTTTATATACGTTGGTGGCAGTAAATGGTTGGATTCCACTTGACGAATATATATACACTAATCTTAAAACAGTATAATGTTATCTGAATTAATTTCTTTGTTCAATATTTATTACGGAAGGTCCAGAGGCTGATGTTGATCCAGTATGTTGTAATTATGTGACAGCAATAACATAATTAACGGAAGTAGTGTTCCAAAATTATGTTATTGGACTGATGATTGGACAATATAGTCCACGATATAGAAAAATCCCACTATCACGAGTAGAGGGTAAGGATTAGGGAATGAGTGAGTGATTCCGAACGCAGCCCATGAGAAGTAAGACGGACATTGCGGCGTGAGGAAGGAAGGCGTGTGCACACGTGTTTGCCTTTTTGGTATTAGCGGCGCATCACCATGACACCCTCGCTTTTCTCGCTCTCTCTTCCTCCCGCATTGGCCATGTTTTATGCATGAGAGCTGCTAAACCCGTGCCCCGGATAATCCAAGAGAAATATGAGGCATCTGTGTTTTAGCTGTCGTATTAGTCTGCTGCTAATCCTTGAAGCGTTTTATTCCTTCCTGCCTTTCACATTGGAAGTTGCCAGAAGGTGCTGCATCAGGAGATGCATTAGACATTTGATCAAAACAAATCAACCTCATCGGACCTTTGTTGTTACTTATAAGTACTTATAACTCTGCATTTGCAAAAGAAAATGCACTTTGTGTATGGGGACCTACCACTTACAAAGGCTACATAGAAAAAAACTTGCTCTCTCTGAAAGTGATGTTAAATAAAACGGGTTTTTTTTTTCAACATTATCAGCATGCTACTCCCACATTCGCTTGGTAATAATTAGCCCCGCCTCTCTGTCCAAGATTCTTGGAGGTTTCTGATTGAGGCTCATTTTGGGAAATTCCTTAGTAGGAGCACTGGAATTCGCCCCAAATGGCTTCTTCAAACCAAAATGGCTGACTTCCTGTTCACTTTCAAGCCTGGGTCTTTGAGTTTTTGTTCTTGTATTCATTTTGTAATTGAAATCTTTGCTCTGTATCAAATCCAAAATTCTCATTAGAAAGCCACACAGATGTACAAAAAGCACATTAAATTTTGT
Organism: Phycodurus eques; assembly: GCF_024500275.1. Lineage (NCBI taxonomy): Eukaryota > Metazoa > Chordata > Actinopteri > Syngnathiformes > Syngnathidae > Phycodurus > Phycodurus eques. Next base: position 4,639,426 of record NC_084535.1, read on the forward strand.
CTGGAGTGGGCTAACATACTTATTTGAATCTGGGTTAGATATAATTGCAAATAACACATTCCAGCACTGTTACATCATTCATATTAGTAAAGAAGACAAACTATTTGATCTTTTTTAACCAATTCCAGGCCAATATTGAAGGAATGTGTTTAGAATTGAGTCTGTCTTAATGCTTAAGCCTTGTCTTGTGAAATCCTCATATTTAGCAAAAAGCACCTGATCTAAAAGTCACAGTGTTGTATTGTCCTCACGACACCAAATATTTGACTGTACTATAGATGTATGTATGAGTGTCTTCAACTCAATTTTGGTGGCGTGCAGGGTCCGACGGGTTAAAATGCGCCACTTACTTAAACATATGCTGCTATTGACGTGAACAGGTGGGACTGTTGACGCTGTGGCTACAGGCAGGGGGACAGGTGGTGGTTGGCAACCCCAAAAAGGTCCAGTGGCAGCTTTCTCCTCTGAGCTGACTCAGCATTTTCTATAAAGCACAACTGTGGAGAGAGAGAACATTGGTGCAGGAAGATGATGTAACCACAGTTGTTTGCTTTTGTGAAGTATTAAAGGCTTTTTGTCTAGTCTGTGACAGCATGTCTAGCTCAAGGTACACAAAATTTCGGGGATTTCAATAGATTTACAATCTATTGTGTCGTACTAGTGTTTATAGTAGATATAGATATTTTTGAATTATTAAATTGTAAACTACGAAGTAAAACTAATTCCTTATCTGTTTTGATTTCTGTGGGAACCCGTATTTATTAATCCTTACTAATTCTTATTTTTATAATCTCATGTTTAGTACTGCTACTTGATACTTTTGCATGTTTGGAATAGGAAATTTTATGTTACCTAAGGCGCACTTTTTACTCTGGTTGAAATCTGTCTGTTTTGAGGGGCGATCCTGTCTCATGGAAATGAGCAACTGCTCACTCCAACCACTCTACTGCGGGGCCAATGCGAAGTGCAGTTACACAGGTACCTGTTGAACCTAGAGCCTAAAATTGCGAAGCACATACAAGCCCCTTGTAAAGACAGTAAAAGCATCGGATTCTATTTTAACTCATTGAGGCGGCACTTCCTCACTTACACAAATACGGCCCATGTGATCATACTGTACATGGATTTCATTAAATTTTTTTTGGTCCACTTTTTCCACGCTCTGGTCATGGAGTTCAATACTGGCCTTACAACAAATCACAGGTTGCCAATATGCTAAAAAGAGTGCAGTACGGCTCCATTCTCTTGCCAGATTGTCTTCGTCCATCTGTCGCTTGAATGTAAGTGGGGCACAGAGTTCACTTCTCTTATGTAATCAACTTTTTTTGTTTTATTTCTGTCACGGTGTCAAATCCTAAACCAGGAAATGTTTTAGACACTAACAGAACCGGGGGGGTGTTTGTGTTTGCAACTGTTCCCAATGCAATTTCAATGCCAGGAAGGAACAGTCACATGTATTGTATAGGTGGTCCAAACAAGACCCACTTACTGTATGAGGTGACCACAGACTGTGGCAACATGAAGCAATGCAAATTTTGACATTTCAGGTACTTTTAAACAATTTTTCACGATAACTTAGTAGGCTATTGTCTGAAAACCTTTTGAACGATTGTGTACTTGTAACTATTTCCTACCTACGTCACTGCAACTTTGCTCTAAATGCTATATTTTGATATAATTTAAGTAACAAAAGTAATTTTAAATAAAAAGAGTAATTCCAACAAAATTAGTGCTTTTTCCTAATAATTTAAAATTGTTTTTGTAGGAAATCCTACTAAATTACCATGGGAAGGGGTTATTTGACATCTCCAATATCCATAAATTGCTGGTCAGAGTAACACACGAGGCATACTCAATTAACTATATCAAGCTTATTTTTTTTAGAATATTAACCTCCACCAATGAGTTTCTCAGTAGTCCTGGGCACCTTTTGTCAGTTATTTAAGGGAAGCATCACAGATGTGTGCCCCTGCCCCACCCCACCCCACCCCCAGTCAGGTAATGCAATGTATATAGCAGATGGTTACAACAGGCGGTGGACCTGAAACTGCTTTCTTACATGAAATATTCAAATTAGCTGACCATCTACCTGAAAAGCCTACAGAAAAGCTCACCAGTAAGGTGCATCTTTGTCTTTGCGCTTGTCCCTCCATGTTTGTGTATGTGTTGATCTGGCAGGAAGTCGCCTCTCCGCTCCTTGTCGCATGTTCCCACCCATTTCCCGTTGGAATTGTCCTGACCTGGGATTAACCCCGCTTCAACTGACTTGAATGGACAAAAAAGAGGTTCCGAACCATGTGGAAGGATGTGGCGGTATACCGGACAGTGTAGTAATTGTGCGTGTGCGTCATCTAATGGTTTCCTTTGAGTTTTCGTGATTGACGTGTGAATGACTCGGGGGGGCTGTGGCAGAAAACCCACACCAGCAATTCAACCCATA
>NC_084535.1:4646865-4649365 GCF_024500275.1 Phycodurus eques
AGAATAATGCCACAATCAGCAAACAGTAACTGCAAAGTGCATGAAGTGTTGCCTCTACAAGTGGAACTGCATTTATTGTCTTCATATGGTTTTGTTTTTTTCTGCGTTCTGGGCTTCACATCTGTTGGAAGAAGCTACTTGGCGCGTTCAAACTAACCGCGATCCCCCATCATCTTGGTAATGATAGTATTGGTGGGGACAAGCCCGCCCCCTCAAAACAGGCTAAGCTTTGTGAGGATTAAATAACCGGGTGTAAAGCGTTTGTCTGTGCGTGCGTGTGTGTGTGTGTGTGTGTGTGTGTGTGTGTGTGTGTTTTACACTCAACACGCAAGTCATGCGTTCCTGAGTGACTGTATTCATCCCGTGAGATGAAGCGTTTAAAGCGATAGCTCACTGGTCATTATAATGGTTGTGCTTGAAAGACGGGGTGAGTCAGTGTCCTTGAAGATCGAGCAGGGAGAGAGTAGAGGAAGTGGTGTGAAAAAGAGAGGGATGATTCATAAGGATGGAAGGAGGGATGAGGAATGAGTCGAGAATGGATGTGCTTCCAGTCTATTTTCAACCTTCCTTCTATCCCTGCATCCCAGTTTGTTGCTTGCTTTGTCTCTTTGCCTTTCATTGCACCCCTGTAGCGTCTCCTTGCTCGCTGTCTGTCTCTCTAGCCATTATTTGTCCTAGCATGCTGCTTATCTTCGCCTACCTTGCTGCCGTGCTAAATCCGCTCCCCCGTCTGGAAGCGACAGTGCTAATAGAAGTTCCCGCTAAGCTGTGCAGCGGCAAGAATTTCCTTTTTTTTTTTTTTTTTTTTTTTTTGTCAGCCATCAATTCATCTTCATCAAAAGTACCCCTGCGCCTCAATTTTCTACTTATGGGACAGTTAATTAGGTGCACCCGCACAGCCAAATGGTATCCATTAGGAGCAAAAAAAATTTTTATGTTGTTTAAATTGAATTCAGAAATGTGTTTCTAAATAAATTATACATGTTTGAAGATAATTGCTGAAAACGTGAAAAGACTGAGAATTATGTCGTAGTCAATTGTAGCGATATAGCGTACATTTGTTTTTTTTGGGGGGGGGGCTGGCTAAAACGGCACCGCATGACGCACTTTGGAGTCTGGCTTGAGTCGCCCCGCCCCCAAAATAACAAATTGAGCGGCTTTATTTTTCATGATTTTGAAGCCTCATTTTAGATACTTGCCGAGTTTTGTTTTTTTAACTATTCGAATTTGGCAGGGTTGTTAACGACACTTCTCTTTAGTGTTTTTTCACTTTAACATAACTATGGTTTTAGTTGACCACAATGTATCCCACTGTATGTCCCCAGAGAGAGGAAAACTCTTTTTGGCCTTGGTGGAGGTCCATACTTAACAGAGTGTGCCTCAGTGTAGTGTTCCTAATGAAGTGGCCCAAGCGACTGTATTACTCATTGAATTTGTGGCCTGTTATACAGCTTTAATTTTACTTTTGGAGGCTTTACAAACCGAGCGCTCTGTTGCCTCTTTTGTTCCCGTCTTCTTTCTCATGTTCAAAAGGGTAAAGTCAGAGGTTAATGACCGTCTTCTTCTTCGTCTCAGGCTGACTGTCAATGTTGCACGTGCACATAAATCACTGTGTCACTACACTCACAGCAGCGGCGTAGACACGACGTCTTTAGTATACCGTGACTCTTACTCACTCTTAACACACGTACATACAGACTCACAACACCTGGTTGAAATCCAGCAAATGAGTTAAGGCCTGTAGAGCTTGCTGACAGATGGTTTGGAAGTTCTTTGTGTCTTCTCACTGAGGAAAACATTGCCACAAAAGGAAGTAATAGTGAAGCTCTACAATTTTTTCTTTTACACTTAATGGGTAGACAGGCACTCCAGAGGGAACTGTTTGAATACAACCAATTACAAGTTGTCTATTAAATTGAAAACACAACTCCTTTAAGTTAAAAATAAAAATGCTTCATTCCAATGTAGTTTTTCAGTATGATACTTCCGTTTTTATGAGATATAAACAATGTTTATTTTCTGACACTTTTTGAGCATTCAACAATTGGGGCGCGGGTCACATTGACACACCGACATTATTGCTGTTCCTGAAAAACTAACATGACAGAAGGGTTAATGGGAACAAATATGTGTGGCATGAAGATTAAGAGCTTTGTTTATTACAGAACCTTTCCCTCTGCTTCTGTGCTTTAGAGCGAGGGCTGGAAGAGATGAAGAAACTCTTGCTGCTGCTGTTGGGCTGTGCTGTTCAGGTAAGACCTGCATCTTCACTTCACTGCATGATATTCAGCAGAACATCTGAACTTCGGTTAAACTCCATATAGTAATGGAAATGCAAATAAACTGTAATCAGTTTGAGACTAGCTGTAACCATTGCAAAAAAAAAAAAAAGTTTAGTCACATTTTTACCCTTTTATGTTGTGGTTCAAATGGATCCTGTTTTAAAGGGAAATAAATACAATATCAACTATGTTAATAATGAGATAATTTTTGTTTTGTT